>NW_025746164.1:122500-132500 GCF_021184085.1 Oncorhynchus gorbuscha
CTCGTTGCTGTGGAGAGAGCAGAACACACACCAGGTTAGAGCAGAACACACACCAGGTCAAACAGAGCCTTGGCTGGGGCTCGTTGCTGTGGAGAGAGCAGAACACACACCAGGTTAGAGCAGAACACACACCAGGTTACAGAGCACACACCAGGTTACAGAGCAGAACACACACCAGGTTACAGAGCAGAACACACACCAGGTTACAGAGCAGAACACACACCAGGTTACAGAGCAGAACACACACCAGGTTACAGAGCACACACCAGGTTACAGAGCAGAACACACACCAGGTTACAGAGCAGAACACACACCAGGTTACAGAGCACAACACACACCAGGTTACAGAGCACAACACACACCAGGTTACAGAGCACAACACACACCAGGTTACAGAGCACAACACACACCAGGTTACAGAGCACAACACACACCAGGTTACAGAGCACAACACACACCAGGTTACAGAGCAGAACACACACCAGATTACAGAACAGAACACACACCAGGTTACAGAACAGAACACACACCAGGTTACAGAACAGAACACACACCAGGTTACAGAACAGAACACACACCAGGTTACAGAACAGAACACACACCAGGTTACAGAACAGAACACACACCAGGTTACAGAACAGAACACACACCAGGTTACAGAACAGAACACACACCAGGTTACAGAACAGAACACACACCAGGTTAGAGCAGAACACACACCAGGTTACAGAGCAGAACACACACCAGGTTACAGAGCAGAACACACACCAGGTTACAGAGCAGAACACACACCAGGTTACAGAGCACAACACACACCAGGTTACAGAGCACAACACACACCAGGTTACAGAGCACAACACACACCAGGTTACAGAGCACAACACACACCAGGTTACAGAGCACAACACACACCAGATTACAGAACAGAACACACACCAGGTTACAGAACAGAACACACACCAGGTTACAGAACAGAACACACACCAGGTTACAGAACAGAACACACACCAGGTTACAGAACAGAACACACACCAGGTTACAGAACAGAACACACACCAGGTTACAGAACAGAACACACACCAGGTTACAGAACAGAACACACACCAGGTTAGAGAGCAGAACACACCAGGTTACAGAGCAGAACACACACCAGGTTACAGAGCAGAACACACACCAGGTTACAGAGCACAACACACACCAGGTTACAGAGCAGAACACACACCAGGTTACAGAGCACAACACACACCAGGTTACAGAGCACAACACACACCAGGTTACAGAGCAGAACACACACCAGATTACAGAACAGAACACACACCAGGTTACAGAACACACACCAGGTTACAGAACAGAACACACACCAGGTTACAGAACAGAACACACACCAGGTTACAGAACAGAACACACACCAGGTTAGAGCAGAACACACACCAGGTTACAGAGCAGAACACACACCAGGTTACAGAGCAGAACACACACCAGGTTACAGAGCAGAACACACACCAGGTCAAACAGAGCAGAACACACACCAGGTCAAACAGAGCAGAACACACACCAGGTCAAACAGAGCCTTGGCTGGGGCTCGTTGCTGTGGAGAGAGCAGAACACACACCAGGTTACAGAGCAGAACACACACCAGGTCAAACAGAGCCTTGGCTGGGGCTCGTTGCTGTGGAGAGAGCAGAACACACACCAGGTTACACAGAGCAGAACACACACCAGGTCAAACAGAGCCTTGGCTGGGGCTCGTTGCTGTGGAGAGAGCAGAACACACACCAGGTTAAACAGAGCCTTGGCTGGGGCTCGTTGCTGTGGAGAGAGCAGAACACACACCAGGTTAAACAGAGCCTTGGCTGGGGCTCGTTGCTGTGGAGAGAGCAGAACACACACCAGGTTACAGAGCAGAACACACACCAGGTTACAGAGCACACACCAGGTTACAGAGCAGAACACACACCAGGATACAGAGCAGAACACACACCAGGTTACAGAGCAGAACACACACCAGGTTACTATCAGGTATCAGAGCCTGGGAACTATAGACCTCATTGGTATCAGAGCCTGGGAACTATAGACCTCATTGGTATCAGAGCCTGGGAACTATAGACCTCATTGGTATCAGAGCCTGGGAACTATAGACCTCATTGGTATCAGAGCCTGGGAACTATAGACCTCATTGGTATCAGAGCCTGGGAACTATAGACCTCATTGGTATCAGAGCCTGGGAACTATAGACCTCATTGGTATCAGAGCCTGGGAACTATAGACCTCATTGGTATCAGAGCCTGGGAACTATAGACCTCATTGGTATCAGAGCCTGGGAACTATAGACCTCATTGGTATCAGAGCCTGGGAACTATAGACCTCATTGGTATCAGAGCCTGGGAACTATAGACCTCATTGGTATCAGAGCCTGGGAACTATAGTCCTCATCTAAAGCATTGTGGTTGCTCCAGCATGTCATTCCTCCCATAGAGCTAAAAAGTTCCTGTACTCACTGAGATGTCGAAGACCTCGGTGACGTCGTCCAGCAGCTGTACCCGGATAGAGACCTGTCGTCCTGAGGGCGTGGTTGGGGGTCGCTGACCTGGTTCCAGGGTAGACACCCCGAAACTCTCTGGGATCCCCAGCCTCTGTCCAGCAAACTCCCTGTCCCCTGGCTCCACCATGGTGCCTCAGTCAGCAGAATCAGCCTCTCTACTACCCTCACACACCTGGGGACAGACAGGGAGACACGTACAGGATCCACTCTGAAAACAAGGAGTTATCTGAAGATGGAAGTTTTCCCATATAGAGCTAATAGCAGGGCTATTTAGGGTGATTTGGTGTCTCAAACCAGGGAGTTTATTAGCAGGGCTATTTAGGGTGATTTGGTGTCTCAAACCAGGGAGTTTATTAGCAGGGCTATTTAGGGTGATTTGGTGTCTCAAACCAGTGATTTGGTGTCTCAAACCAGGGAGTTTATTAGCAGGGCTATTTAGGTTGATTTAGTGTCTCAAACCAGGGAGTTTATTAGCAGGGCTATTTAGGGTGATTTAGTGTTTCAAACCAGGGAGTTTATTAATATTCTATTAGCAGGGCTATTTAGGGTGATTTAGTGTCTCAAACCAGGGAGTTAATTAGCAGGGCTATTTAGGGTGATTTAGTGTCTCAAACCAGGGAGTTTATTAATATTCTATTAGCAGGGCTATTCAGGGTGATTTAGTGTCTCAAACCAGGGAGTTTAATAGCATGGCTATTTAGGGTGATTTAGTGTCTCAAACCAGGGAGCTAATAGCAGGGCTATTCAGGGTGATTTAGTGTCTCAGACCAGGGAGTTTATTAGCAGGGCTATTTAGGTTGATTTAGTGTCTCAAACCAGGGAGTAAATTAATATTTTATTAGCAGGGCTATTTAGGGTGATTTAGTGTCGCAAACCAGGGAGTTAATTAATATTCTATTCTATTAGCAGGGCTGTTTAGGTGATTTAGTGTCTCAGACCAGGGACTTTATTAGCAGGGCTATTTAGGGTGATTTAGTGTCTCAAACCAGGGAGTTTATTAGCAGGGCTATTTAGGTTGATTTAGTGTCTCAAACCAGGGAGTTAATTAATATTCTATTAGCAGGGCTATTTAGGGTGATTTAGTGTCTCAAACCAGGGAGTTAATTAATATTCTATTAGCAGGGCTATTCAGGGTGATTTAGTGTCTCAAACCAGGGAGTTTATTAGCAGGGCTATTTAGGGTGATTTAGTGTCTCAAACCAGGGAGTTTATTAGCAGGGCTATTTAGGGTGATTTAGTGTCTCAAACCAGGGAGTTTATTAGCAGGGCTATTTAGGTTGATTTAGTGTCTCAAACCAGGGAGTTAATTAGCAGGGCTATTCAGGGTGATTTAGTGTCTCAAACCAGGGAGTTAATTAGCAGGGCTATTCCGGGTGATTTAGTGTCTCAAACCAGGGAGTTAATTAATATTCTATTAGCAGGGCTATTTAGGGTGATTTAGTGTCTCAAACCAGGGAGTTTATTAGCAGGGCTATTTAGGTTGATTTAGTGTCTCAAACCAGGGAGTTTATTCATATTCTAATAGCAGGGCTATTTAGGGTGATTTAGTGTCTCAAACCAGGGAGTTTATTAGCAGGGCTATTTAGGTTGATTTAGTGTCTCAAACCAGGGAGTTTATTAGCAGGGCTATTTAGGTTGATTTAGTGTCTCAAACCAGGGAGTTTATTAGCAGGGCTATTTAGGTTGATTTAGTGTCTCAAACCAGGGAGTTTATTAGCATTCTTCATCAAGACGGCAAAATGTTATTATTGACAATGAAAGAAGTGGAAATGTTGTTCCTTTGTTATTTAATTGCTACATTTAATATCAATATATTCAAAGTATTAAATAAATAGTTTTCCAGATTGTATTTTGGCGACGCAAATATTGGGTCAAGACTGAGACAACCTGGTTGAATTTGGGTCCTGAGGCACAACCAGCTGAAAACCACTGCTTCAGAGGACAGAGTGTTGTTTTTGATACTAACAACCTATAAATGTTGTTGTGTCCATCTATTCTCTTGCTACAGCTTTTTTTAGTTACAGAAGTTCCATTGATGTTTCAGGAAGCAAGCAGCCCTCCCTGCCTGGGTGGACAGAGACAGAACAGAGACCCAGCCGGAGAAGCAAGGCCATGGCCTGTTTCAGGAAGCAAGCAGCCCTCCCAGTCTGGGTGGACAGAGACAGAGAACAGAGACCCAGCCGGAGCAGCAACCCTCCCTGCCTGGGTGGACAGAGACCCAGCCAGAGCAGCAACCCTCCCTGCCTGGGTGGACAGAGACCCAGCCGGAGCAGCAAGGCCATGGCCTGTTTCCAGAACAGACACAGGTTGCCATGGGAATATAAGTATTCAGCCCAAAAAAGGACAGACAATTACTGTGAGAACCAGGTCAGATACAGTCTGTCTAACAGTATGAACCAGGCCAGATACAGTACTTCCCTGTCTAAACCAGGCCAGATGCAGTACTTCCCTGTCTAAACCAGGCCAGATACAGTACTTCCCTGTCTAAACCAGGCCAGATACAGTACTTCCCTGTCTAAACCAGGCCAGATGCAGTACTTCCCTGTCTAAACCAGGCCAGATGCAGTACTTCCCTGTCTAAACCAGGCCAGATGCAGTACTTCCCTGTCTAAACCAGGCCAGATGCAGTACTTCCCTGTCTAAACCAGGCCAGATGCAGTACTTCCCTGTCTAAACCAGGCCAGATGCAGTACTTCCCAGGCCAGATGTCTAAACCAGGCCAGATGCAGTACTTCCCTGTCTAAACCAGGCCAGATGCAATACTTCCCTGTCTAAACCAGGCCAGATGCAATACTTCCCTGTCTAAACCAGGCCAGATGCAATACTTCCCTGTCTAAACCAGGCCAGATGCAGTACTTCCCTGTCTAAACCAGGCCAGATGCAGTACTTCCCTGTCTAAACCAGGCCAGATGCAGTACAAACCAGGCCAGATGCAATACTTCCCTGTCTAAACCAGGCCAGATGCAATACTTCCCTGTCTAAACCAGGCCAGATGCAGTACTTCCCTGTCTAAACCAGGCCAGATGCAGTACTTCCCTGTCTAAACCAGGCCAAATGCAGTACTTCCCTGTCTAAACCAGGCCAGATAGAGGACTTCCCTGTCTAAACCAGGCCAGATAGAGGACTTCCCTGTCTAAACCAGGCCAGATAGAGGACTTCCCTGTCTAAACCAGGCCAGATGCAGTACTTCCCTGTCTAAACCAGGCCAGATGCAGATACTTCCTGTCTAAACCAGGCCAGATGCAGTACTTCCCTGTCTAAACCAGGCCAGATGCAGTACTTCCCTGTCTAAACCAGGCCAAATGCCAGATACTTCCCTGTCTAAACCAGGCCAGATAGAGGACTTCCCTGTCTAAACCAGGCCAGATAGAGGAAACCAGGCCAGATTCCCCTGTCTAAACCAGGCCAGATGCAGATAGAGGACTTCCCTGTCTAAACCAGGCCAGATAGAGGACTTCCCTGTCTAAACCAGGCCAGATAGAGGACATCCCTGTCTAAACCAGGCCAGATAGAGGACATCCCTGTCTAAACCAGGCCAGATAGAGGACATCCCTGTCTAAACCAGGCCAGATAAATGACTTCCCTGTCTAAACCAGGCCAGATAGAGGACTTCCCTGTCTAAACCAGGCCAGATAGAGGACATCCCTGTCTAAACCAGGCCAGATAGAGGACATCCCTGTCTAAACCAGGCCAGATAGAGGACATCCCTGTCTAAACCAGGCCAGATAGAGGACATCCCTGTCTAAACCAGGCCAGATAGAGGACATCCCTGTCTAAACCAGGCCAGATAAATGACTTCCCTGTCTAAACCAGGCCAGATAGAGGACTTCCCTGTCTAAACCAGGCCAGATAGAGGACTTCTCTTTCTGAATCAGAGAGCACTTCATCTGAGGGAGTGAACCCCATCGGTGGTCAGTGACCTAACAGCTAACACAGCAACATTTCAGCCAGCTTGCAGGTGAGTCACTAGACTCCTCCATGACGACGAAACAAGTCTAGAAAACCCAATGGTATTTTAGCTGGGACAGACTAAACTAGACAGTAACGTTGATATAGACAGACACACAGAAGGATTAAAGGAGGTTGAGACGGAGCATACCTCTGTCCCTCAGCCCTCAGGCCATCCTCCTCAACGTCAGCGGAACCACAGCCCTCTCCTCGACCCCCTGGAGGGTAACGGAGCCACAAACCCTGCTGAGCCCCTGGAGATGTGGAACCACAGCCCTGCTCCTCCACCCCCTGGAGGGGTCAACACTAACGGAGCCACAGCCCTGCTCCTCCACCCCTGGAGGGGTCAACACTAACGGAGCCACAGCCCTGCTCCTCCACCCCTGGAGGGGTCACACTAACGGAGCCACAGCCCTGCTCCTCCACCCCCTGGAGGGGTCGACACTAATGGAGCCACAGCCCTGCTCCTCCACCCCCTGGAGGGGGTCAACACTAACGGAGCCACCTGCTCCTCCATCCCCTGGAGGGGTCAACACTAACGGAGCCATAGCCCTGCTCCTCCACCCCCTGGAGGGGTCGACACTAACGGAGATGTGGAACCACAGCCCTGCTCCTCCACCCCCTGGAGGGGTCAACACTAACGGAGCCATAGCCCTGCTCCTCCACCCCCTGGAGGGGTCAACACTAACGGAGCCATATCCCTGCTCCTCCACCCCCTGGAGGGGTCGACACTAACGGAGATGTGGAACCACAGCCCTGCTCCTCCACCCCCTGGAGGGGTCAACACTAACGGAGATGTGGAACCACAGCCCTGCTCCTCCACCCCCTGGAGGGGTCGACACTAACGGAGCCAACGGAGATCCGTTTGCGCGGTCGCTCCCACTACCTACATGTGTGCGACTGAATGTTTGGAACACAACACAAACGGAGAGCACTTTACTGTCTACAAAACACAACGTTCCAAAGCAGTGAGGTCATCAGACCAGACCAGACATGACCGGGCTGAATTCATCTCCTAACCCTAACCCCCCTAACCCTAACCCTAACCATGACCGGGCTGAATTCATCTCCTAACCCTAACCCCCCCTAACCCTAACCATGACCGGGCTGAATTCATCTCCTAACCCTAACCCCCCTAACCCTAACCCTAACCATGACCGGGCTGAATTCATCTCCTAACCCTAACCCCCCTAACCCTAACCCTAACCATGACCGGGCTGAATTCATCTCCTAACCCTAACCCCCCTAACCCTAACCATGACCGGGCTGAATTCATCTCCTAACCCTAACCCCTAACCCTAACCATGACCGGGCTGAATTCATCTCCTAACCCTAACCCCTAACCCTAACCATGACCGGGCTGAATTCATCTCCTAACCCTAACCCCCTAACCCTAACCCTAACCGGGCTGAATTCATCTCCTAACCCTCCCCCTAACCCTAACCATGACCGGGCTGAATTCATCTCCTAACCCTAACCCCTAACCCTAACCCTAACCGGGCTGAATTAATCTCCTAACCCTAACCATGACCGGGCTGAATTAATCTCCTAACCCTAACCCCCCTAACCCTAACCATGACCGGATGAATTCATCTCCTAACCCTAACCCCCCTAACCCTAACCGGGCTGAATTCATCTCCTAACCCTAACCATGACCGGGCTGAATTCATCTCCTAACCCTAACCCTAACCGGGCTGAATTCATCTCCTAACCCTAACCCCCCTAACCCTAACCATGACCGGGCTGAATTCATCTCCTAACCCTAACCCCCCTAACCCTAACCCTAACCCTAACCGGGCTGAATTCATCTCCTAACCCTAACCCCCCTAACCCTAACCGGGCTGAATTCATCTCATCCTATACAAGTTCCTTCCAATATTCTCCTGTTGACTGATCTAAAGACTAAATAGGTGACAGCATCATAGGTTGAGGGATTTGACAGACGACAGAACATGCGACCTTCCAAGAAAAATAGCAGTATTTCAGCTACAGTAGATCCCCAGGGATAAGTCAGTATTTCAGCTACAGTAGATCCCCAGGGATAAGTCAGTATTTCAGCTACAGTAGATCCCCAGGGATAAGTCAGTATTTCAGCTACAGTAGATCCCCAGAGATAAGTCAGTATTTCAGCTACAGTAGATCCCCAGGGATAAGTCAGTATTTCAGCTACAGTAGATCCCCAGAGATAAGTCAGTATTTCAGCTACAGTAGATCCCCAGAGATAAGTCAGTATTTCAGCTACAGTAGAACCCTGGTCAAAAGCCTCCAAAATGGCACCCTATTCCCTATGGACCCTGGTCAAAAGGATCCAAACTGGCATCCTATTCCCTATGGACCCTGGTCAAAAACATCCATAGGGAATACCACTACACCGGGCCTTCAGAGCAGCAACACCACTACACCGGGCCTTCAGAGCAGCAACACCACTACACCACTACACCGGGCCTTCAGAGCAGCAACACCACTACACCACTACACCGGGCCTTCAGAGCAGCAACACCACTACACCGGGCATTCAGAGCAGCAACACCACTACACCGGGCATTCAGAGCAGCAACACCACTACACCACTACACCGGGCCTTCAGAGCAGCAACACCACTACACCACTACACCGGGCCTTCAGAGCAGCAACACCACTACACCACTACACCGGGCCTTCAGAGCAGCAACACCACTACACCGGGCATTCAGAACAGCAACACCACTACACCGGGCATTCAGAGCAGCAACACCACTACACCACTACACCGGGCATTCAGAGCAGCAACACCACTACACCGGGCCTTCAGAGCAGCAACACCACTACACCGGGCCTTCAGAGCAGCAACACCACTACACCGGGCCTTCAGAGCAGCAACACCACTACACCGGGCATTCAGAGCAGCAACACCACTACACCGGGCCTTCAGAGCAGCAACACCACTACACCACTACACCGGGCCTTCAGAGCAGCAACACCACTACACCGGGCCTTCAGAGCAGCAACACCACTACACCACTACACCGGGCCTTCAGAGCAGCAACACCACTACACCGGGCCTTCAGAGCAGCAACACCACTACACCGGACATTCAGAGCAGCAACACCACTACACCGGGCCTTCAGAGCAGCAACACCACTACACCACTACACCGGGCCTTCAGAGCAGCAACACCACTACACCGGGCCTTCAGAGCAGCAACACCACTACACCGGGCCTTCAGAGCAGCAACACCACTACACCACTACACCGGACATTCAGAGCAGCAACACCACTACACCGGACATTCAGAGCAGCAACACCACTACACCACTACACCGGGCCTTCAGAGCAGCAACACCACTACACCGGGCCTTCAGAGCAGCAACACCACTACACCGGGCCTTCAGAGCAGCAACACCACTACACCACTACACCGGGCCTTCAGAGCAGCAACACCACTACACCGGACATTCAGAGCAGCAACACCACTACACCGGACATTCAGAGCAGCAACACCACTACACCGGGCCTTCAGAGCAGCAACAC
>NW_025746164.1:137500-155886 GCF_021184085.1 Oncorhynchus gorbuscha
ACAGACCCATACAGCCTCCATCCTACTAAACTACACTGTAGCAGTTACAAACCCATACAGCCTCCATCCTACTAAACTACACTGTAGCAGTTACAAACCCATACAGCCTCCATCCTACTAAACTACATTGTAGTAGTTACAGATCCATACAGCCTCCATCCTACCAAACTACACTGTAGCAGTCACAGACCCATACAGCCTCCATCCTACTAAACTACACTGTAGTAGTTACAGATCCATACAGCCTCCATCCTACTAAACTACACTGTAGTAGTTACAGATCCATACAGCCTCCATCCTACTAAACTACACTGTAGCATTTACAGACCCATACAGCCTCCATCCTACTAAACTACACTGTAGCAGTTAGACCCATACAGCCTCCATCCTACTAAACTACACTGTAGCAGTTACAGATCCATACAGCCTCCATCCTACTAAACTACACTGTAGTAGTTACAGATCCGTAAGTCGCTCTGGATAAGAGCGTCTGCTAAATGACTTAAATGTAAATGTAAATGCTATGGAGCCTCCATCCTACTAAACTACACTGTAGTAGTTACAGACCCATACAGCTATGGAGCCTCCATCCTACTAAACTACACTGTAGTAGTTACAGATCCATACAGCCTCCATCCTACTAAACTACACTGTAGTAGTTACAGATCCATACAGCTATGGAGCCTCCATCCTACTAAACTACACTGTAGTAGTTACAGATCCATACAGCCTCCATCCTACTAAACTACACTGTAGTAGTTACAGATCCATACAGCTATGGAGCCTCCATCCTACTAAACTACACTGTAGTAGTTACAGATCCATACAGCGCTTGTTTACGGAAGACAAGACGGTCCACCTGTGTTAATTAGCTATCTATCATGCTCTGAACACCTGGTAGTAAAGGGGAAGTGTCGTGGAAGTGTAGTTTCCTCGGATTGAAGCTGCCATAGCTGTATAAATCTGTGCAGAAACTGTTACAGTATATTTTTTTATTTTGAACGATTCTTTCTTGCTGATGTTTCGAAAAGCCATAAAGCAAGCTATGAATGGCGTTTCTGGATGATTATTGACGTTTCAAAACATTTTAAAAAGGTCGGGATTGTAGTTGACGTGAAACAGTCCTGGGCGAAGCTGAGAAGTGTAGGGAGAAGGCAGGATGTCTTCTCGAGTTTGAGAGGTAAATGTTACTTCTACGGACTCTTATGTGTAACGGGAACTGAGTAATGATCAAGGCGAAAACCCATCAACTCATACTGCGAACACGTGGTGTTAGCCAAAGCCCCAAAACAAATATTACTTTATAGGCTTCCCCTGTCTTGGATAATGTGGCTATTCACTATGATCCTGTTGGACGAGTACCTTATATAACACACACACACACACACACACACACACACACACACACACACACACACACACACACACACACACACACACACACACACACACACACATCTATTATATTCCAACTGGAGTACATCTGTAAATTCAGACAATTCAATGGAGAGAGAGAATTAACTGGCAAACCGTAGGAATTAGAGGTAAAGGAAAAATACAGGACATGATTGACATTGGTTTTCCACTTGCATTTAAAATAGTACGGCTGTCTACCATCTAGCCGCTCAGGTCACCTAAAAGACAGAAAAGACGCCCGTTCCTTTCTTACCCTTTTTCCTTCCGGTTGGGAGAGATTTGTCCACGTGTATATTTTCCAACCGTGTGTTGACCGAGGTGCATTCCTTTACGATCCAACTGCGCTGATTTGAAGCATTTTAAAGTTTCAGAAAAGGAGACGCGGCTCTAAAACGCAGATTGTTCCTGGTCGCCATCTCGGCTCGACTGACTGACGGCAAACAAACACTGCGTTCCGCAGACTTTATTACAGTCGTAACTGCACTTTACAACTCAGCTGGTGTCCTTTGTAATCAGGCCTCTAGAGTAGGAGCAATAGTACCACATAGTGGCTTCCCATAAGCATGACCATAGTTGGGCCAGTTCAAAGTCAACCACTATAATAGACCCATATCATATGGGACCAGTAGAGTAGAATAGAAGAAGTCCACCTTTATCTAGAGAGACGAGTAAAATACAAAACACAGCCTCTTCAAACAGTCACAAAAAAAAAAGAATCATGGCCAGTACGGGTATCGAACCCGCGACCTTCGCGTTATTAGCACGACGCTCTAACCAACTGAGCTAACCGGCCAAGTGAACACAGCGGTACACATTTACTCTTTTATCCGGTAAAAAAACAACCCGGTTGATTTTTATAAATGCTACAATGGCATTATCTGCTCATCTACATTTCAACGAATTCTCCAAACAGTTACAAAATATCATAATATATATATATAAATAAATACGGAATATATATATATATTCTTATCATGATGTGGTGAACGGTGTTGTTTGAGCCCTCTCTGCTCCGTTCCCACGTCGGGCGCGTCCAACGCTCTGCTCAGCGTCGATACGGATCCGCCAGTTGCGACAACACTGACAAGATGGTGGATAGGACAGGAGGAAAACGAGGAACAAAACACAGCTAATATGTCTAGTTGACAGCGTGTAAATGGCCTTTTTGGGGGGTTTAAGTTCGCCAAAACGATTACAAGATCGGAGCGTTTCATATCTATTGAATTTGGGTTGATGTTTGCGGAGACGCAGGACCAAATATGTTGTTTATCTGGCTGCGGGATGAAGGACCCGTCGGATACAGGACATAACGACGTGACAGACAGCAGTCCGGTAGATAATCACTGATATTAGATCGTGAATTAACTTTACGGTTAAAAAAAAAAAATGCATTGAAACCGTTCACTAGTTCGGTCCACCTAACGTTGTCAGCTAGTTATTTGTTTTCCTGGTTGATTTGTTGTCATTGTGCAGCTGTTTTCCTGGTTGATTTGTTGTCATTGTGCAGCTATCTGTTTTCCTGGTTGATTTGTTGTCATTGTGCAGCTATCTGTTTTCCTGGTTGATTTGTTGTCATTGTGCAGCTAGTCAGGGGTAGATACTAAGCAGCTTGCTAATTCCACAAGGTTTTCGTGGCCGAGTCGACATGTTTTAACTTTGTACGGTGCTTGTTGGGGAAGGATTCACAGGACGCATCGATAAGGACGCAAGACGCATTGATAAGGACGCAGGACGCATTGATAAGGACGCATCAATAAGGACGCAAGACGCATCGATAAGGACGCATCGATAAGGACGCAAGACGCATTGATAAGGACGCAAGACGCATTGATAAGGACGCATCGATAAGGACGCGAGATGCATCGATAAGGACGCTCGACGCCATCCCCCGTCGGACCGACCTGCTGCGTTGTAACTAGTGACCGGCTAGTTAGCTGTTATAGCTGGTCAGACTGTCGACAGGCGACATGGCTCACTCTCCGGTTCAGAGTAGCCTGCCAGGGATGCAGGTATGCTGTTTTCACCTCATGTCAAGTAGCTAGTTAAAGTACACCTTACCATAGTGTTATATACTGAAGCTGGCCCTCACCTGATGTTAACAATACTAAAGACATGCACCATAGTGTTATATACTGAAGCTGGCCCTCACCTGATGTTAACAATACTAAAGACATGCACCATAGTGTTATATACTGAAGCTGGCCCTCACCTGATGTTAACAATACTAAAGACATGCACCATAGTGTTATATACTGAAGCTGGCCCTCACCTGATGTTAACAATACTAAAGACATGCACCATAGTGTTATATACTGAAGCTGGCCCTCACCTGATGTTAACAATACTAAAGACATGCACCATAGTGTTATATACTGAAGCTGGCCCTCACCTGATGTTAACAATACTAAAGACATGCACCATAGTGTTATATACTGAAGCTAGCCCTCACCTGATGTTAACAATACTAAAGACATGCACCATAGTGTTATATACTGAAGCTAGCCCTCACCTGATGTTAACAATACTAAAGACATGCACCATAGTGTTATATACTGAAGCTGGCCCTCACCTGATGTTAACAATACTAAAGACATGCACCATAGTGTTATATACTGAAGCTGGCCCTCACCTGATGTTAACAATACTAAAGACATGCACCATAGTGTTATATACTGAAGCTAGCCCTCACCTGATGTTAACAATACTAAAGACATGCACCATAGTGTTATATACTGAAGCTAGCCCTCACCTGATGTTAACAATACTAAAGACATGCACCATAGTGTTATATACTGAAGCTAGCCCTCACCTGATGTTAACAATACTAAAGACATGCACCATAGTGTTATATACTGAAGCTAGCCCTCACCTGATGTTAACAATACTAAAGACATGCACCATAGTGTTATATACTGAAGCTAGCCCTCACCTGATGTTAATAATACTAAAGACATGCACCATAGTGTTATATACTGAAGCTAGCCCTCACCTGATGTTAACAATACTAAAGACATGCACCATAGTGTTATATACTGAAGCTAGCCCTCACCTGATGTTAATAATACTAAAGACATGCACCATAGTGTTATATACTGAAGCTAGCCCTCACCTGATGTTAATAATACTAAAGACATGCACCATAGTGTTATATACTGAAGCTAGCCCTCACCTGATGTTAATAATACTAAAGACATGCACCATAGTGTTACATACTGAAGCTGGCCCTCACCTGATGTTAATAATACTAAAGACATGCACCATAGTGTTATATACTGAAGCTGGCCCTCACCTGATGTTAACAATACTAAAGACATGCACCATAGTGTTATATACTGAAGCTGGCCCTCACCTGATGTTAACAATACTAAAGACATGCACCATAGTGTTATATACTGAAGCTAGCCCTCACCTGATGTTAACAATACTAAAGACATGCACCATAGTGTTATATACTGAAGCTAGCCCTCACCTGATGTTAATAATACTAAAGACATGCACCATAATGTTATATACTGAAGCTAGCCCTCACCTGATGTTAATAATACTAAAGACATGCACCATAGTGTTACATACTGAAGCTGGCCCTCACCTGATGTTAACCATACTAAAGACATGCACCATAGTGTTATATACTGAAGCTGGCCCTCACCTGATGTTAATAATAATAATAATAATAAATATAATAATACTAAAGACATGCACCATAGTGTTATATACTGAAGCTAGCCCTCACCTTATGTTAATAATACTAAAGACATGCACCATAGTGTTATATACTGAAGCTAGCCCTCACCTGATGTTAATAATACTAAAGACATGCACCATAGTGTTATATACTGAAGCTGGCCCTCACCTGATGTTAATAATACTAAAGACATGCACCATAGTGTTATATACTGAAGCTGGCCCTCACCTGATGTTAACAATACTAAAGACATGCACCATAGTGTTATATACTGAAGCTGGCCCTCACCTGATGTTAATAATACTAAAGACATGCACCATAGTGTTATATACTGAAGCTGGCCCTCACCTGATGTTAACAATACTAAAGACATGCACCATAAGCACAGCATGCTGCCGATAGAGAGAGAGACAGTGAATTCCCTTAGTTCATTCTGCTCATTCTGTTCATTCATGTCCAATAATAGTCTAGAACAATATTTAACACTAAATTATCCTAGGAGTCACATTGGGGCTACCCCATACTGATGACTAAAAGGAAAAAACATAATTTTGTGACTATAATATTTTTTAAATGACTCAAATTGACCTCGTATTATGCAATGATGAGCATATGGACACAGTTGCAGTCATTCAGTTGATATTAGGTCCAGCAGAGTTCCAGCACACATACAGCAGTGTTTTGAGAGAGGTTCAATCAACAACTGAGTGTTTCTGCTATGATTAGACTAAAGCAATGGAAAACAGGGGATTCTCTGAGCTAGGCTAAAGACTAAAGCACTGGAAAACAGGGGATTCTCTGAGCTAGGCTAAAGACTAAAGCACTGGAAAACAGGGGATTCTCTAAGCTAGGCTAAAGACTAAAGCAATGGAAAACAGACAATTATCTGAACTAGGCTAAAGACTAAAGCACTGGAAAACAGAGGACTCTCTAAGCTAGGCTAAAGCACTGGAAAACAGAGGACTCTCTAAGCTAGGCTAAAGCACTGGAAAACAGAGGACTCTCTAAGCTAGGTTAAAGACTAAAGCAATGGAAAACAGAGGACTCTCTAAGGTAGGTTAAAGACTAAAGCAATGGAAAACAGAGAATTATCTGAACTAGGCTAAAGACTAAAGCAATAGAAAACAGAGGACTCTCTAAGCTAGGCTAAAGCACTGGAAAACAGAGGACTCTCTAAGCTAGGCTAAAGCAATGGAAAACAGATGACTCTCTAAGCTAGGCTAAAGCACTGGAAAACAGATGACTCTCTAAGCTAGGCTAAAGCACTGGAAAACAGATGACTCTCTAAGCTAGGCTAAAGCACTGGAAAACAGAGGACTCTCTAAGCTAGGCTAAAGACTAAAGCACTGGAAAACAGAGGATTCTCTAAGATAGACTAAAGCAATGGAAAACAGAGGACTCTGTAAGCTAGGCTAAAGACTAAAGCACTGGAAAACAGAGGATTCTCTAAACTAGACTAAAGCACTGGAAAACAGAGGATTCTCTAAACTAGACTAAAGCAATGGAAAACAGAGGATTCTCTAAGCTAGGCTAAAGACTAAAGCACTGGAAAACAGAGGACTCTCTGAGCTAGGCTAAAGACTAAAGCACTGGAATGTAAATGTAAATGAAAACAGAGGATTCTCTAAGCTAGACTAAAGCAATGGAAAACAGAGGATTCTCTAAGCTAAACTAAAGCAATGGAAAACAGAGGATTCTCTAAGCTAGGCTAAAGACTTAAGCACTGGAAAACAGTATTCTCTAAGCTAGGCTAAAGCAATGGAAAACAGGGGATTCTCTGAGCTAGGCTAAAGACTAAAGCAATGGAAAACAGAGGACTCTCAACTAGGTTAAAGACTAAAGCAATGGAAAACAGAGGGCTCTCTAAGCTAGGCTAAAGCACTGGAAAACAGAGGACTCTCTAAGCTAGGCTAAAGCACTGGAAAACAGAGGATTCTCTAAGATAGACTAAAGCAATGGAAAACAGAGGACTCTGTAAGCTAGGCTAAAGACTAAAGCAATGGAAAACAGGGGATTCTCTGAGCTAGGCTAAAGACTAAAGCAATGGAAAACTGGGGATTCTCTGAGCTAGGCTAAAGCAATGGAAAACAGGGGATTCTCTGAGCTAGGCTAAAGACTAAAGCAATGGAAAACAGAGGACTCTCTAAACTAGGTTAAAGACTAAAGCAATGGAAAACAGAGGGCTCTCTAAGCTAGGCTAAAGCACTGGAAAACAGAGGACTCTCTAAGCTAGGCTAAAGCACTGGAAAACAGAGGATTCTCTAAGATAGACTAAAGCAATGGAAAACAGAGGACTCTGTAAGCTAGGCTAAAGACTAAAGCACTGGAAAACAGAGGATTCTCTAAACTAGACTAAAACAGAGGATTCTCTAAGCTAGGCTAAAGACTAAAGCACTGGAAAACAGAGGACTCTCTGAGCTAGGCTAAAGACTAAAGCACTGGAAAACAGAGGACTCTCTGAGCTAGGCTAAAGACTAAAGCACTGGAATGTAAATGTAAATGAAAACAGAGGATTCTCTAAGCTAGACTAAAGCAATGGAAAACAGAGGATTCTCTAAGCTAGACTAAAGCAATGGAAAACAGAGGATTCTCTAAGCTAGGCTAAAGACTTAAGCACTGGAAAACAGGATTCTCTAAACTAGACTAAAGCAATGGAAAACAGAGGATTCTCTGAGCTAGGCTAAAGACTAAAGCAATGGAAAACTGGGGATTCTCTGAGCTAGGCTAAAGCAATGGAAAACAGGGGATTCTCTGAGGTAGGCTAAAGACTAAAGCACTGGAAAACAGAGGACTCTCTAAGCTAGGCTAAAGCACTGGAAAACAGAGGACTCTCTAAGCTAGGCTAAAGACTAAAGCAATGGAAAACAGAGAATTATCTGAACTAGGCTAAAGACTAAAGCACTGGAAAACAGAGGACTCTCTAAGCTAGGCTAAAGCACTGGAAAACAGAGGACTCTCTAAGCTAGGCTAAAGCAATAGAAAACAGAGGACTCTAAGCTAGGCTAAAGCACTGGAAAACAGATGACTCTCTAAGCTAGGCTAAAGCAATGGAAAACAGAGGACTCTAAGCTAGGCTGAAGCACTGGAAAACAGGACTCTAAGCTAGGCTAAAGCAATGGAAAACAGAGGACTCTCTAAGCTAGGCTAAAGACTAAAGCACTTGAAAACAGAGGATTCTCTAAGCTAGACTAAAGCAATGGAAAACAGAGGACTCTCTAAGCTAGGCTAAAGACTAAAGCACTGGAAAACAGAGGACTCTGAGCTAGGCTAAAACTAAAGCACTGGAAAACAGATGATTCTCTGAGCTAGGCTAAAGCAATGGAAAACAGGATTCTCTAAGCTAGACTAAAGCAATGGAAAACAGAGGATTCTCTAAGCTAGGCTAAAGACTAAAGCAATGGAAAACAGAGGATTCTCTGAGCTAGGCTAAAGACTAAAGCACTGGAAAACAGATGATTCTCTAAGCTAGACTAAAGCAATGGAAAACAGAGGATTCTCTAAGCTAGGCTAAAGATTAAAGCAATGGAAAACAGAGGATTCTCTGAGCTAGGCTAAAGACTAAAGCACTGGAAAACAGAGGACTCTGAGCTAGGCTAAAACTAAAGCACTGGAAAACAGATGATTCTCTGAGCTAGGCTAAAGCAATGGAAAACAGGATTCTCTAAGCTAGACTAAAGCAATGGAAAACAGAGGATTCTCTAAGCTAGGCTAAAGACTAAAGCAATGGAAAACAGAGGATTCTCTGAGCTAGGCTAAAGACTAAAGCAATGGAAAACAGAGGATTTTCTGAGCTAGGCTAAAGCAATGGAAAACAGAGGACTCTCTAAGCTAGGCTAAAGCAATAGAAAACAGAGGACTCTCTAAGCTAGGCTAAAGCACTGGAAAACAGATGACTCTCTAAGCTAGGCTAAAGCAATGGAAAACAGAGGACTCTCTAAGCTAGGCTAAAGACTAAAGCACTGGAAAACAGGATTCTCTAAGCTAGACTAAAGCAATGGAAAACAGAGGACTCTCTAAGCTAGGCTAAAGACTAAAGCACTGGAAAACAGAGGACTCTGAGCTAGGCTAAAACTAAAGCACTGGAAAACAGATGATTCTCTGAGCTAGGCTAAAGCAATGGAAAACAGGATTCTCTAAGCTAGACTAAAGCAATGGAAAACAGAGGATTCTCTGAGCTAGGCTAAAGACTAAAGCAATGGAAAACAGAGGATTTGCTGAGCTAGGCTAAAGACTAAAGCAATGGAAAACAGAGGATTTTCTGAGCTAGGCTAAAGCAATGGAAAACAGGATTCTCTGAGCTAGGCTAAAGACTAAAGCACTGGAAAGCAGAGGATTCTCAGAGCTAGGCTAAAGACTAAAGCAATGGAAAACACAGGACTCTCTAAGCTAGGCTAAAGACTAAAGCAATGGAAAATAGGATTCTCTGAGCTAGACTAAAGCAATGGAAAACAGAGGATTCTCTGAGCTAGGCTAAAGCAATGGAAAACAGAGTATTCTCTAAGCTAGGCTAGAGACTAAAGCACTGGAAACAGAGGATTCTCTGAGCTAGGCTAAAGCAATGGGAACCAGGATTATCTGAGCTAGGCTAAAGCAATGGAAAACAGGATTCTCTGAGCTAGGCTAAAGACTAAAGCACTGGAAAACAGGATTCTCTGAGCTAGGCTAAAGCAATGGAAAACAGAGGATTATCTGAGCTAGGCTAAAGCAATGGTAAACAGAGGATCCTCTGAGCTAGGTTAAAGACTAAAGCAATGGAAAACAGAGGACTCTCTAAGCTAGGCTAAATACTAAAGCACTGGAAACTAGTATTCTCTGAGCTAGGCTAAAGCAATGGAAAACTGAGGACTCTCTAAGCTAGGCTAAAGACAAAAGCACTGGAAACAGAGGATTCTCTGAGCTAGGCTAAAGACTAAAGCAATGGAAAATAGAGGACTCTCTAAGCTAGGCTAAAGACTAAAGCAATGGAAAACAGAGGACTCTCTAAGCTAGGCTAAAGACTAAAGCAATGGAAAACAGGGGATTCTCTGAGCTAGGCTAAAGCACTGGAAAACAGAGGACTCTCTAAGCTAGGCTAAAGCACTGGAAAACAGAAGACTCTCTAAACTAGGCTAAAGCAATGGAAAACAGAGGACTCTCTAAGCTAGGCTAAAGCAATAGAAAACAGAGGACTCTCTAAGCTAGGCTAAAGACTAAAGCATTGGAAAACAGAGTACTCTCTAAGCTAGGCTAAAGCAATAGAAAACAGAGGACTCTCTAAGCTAGGCTAAAGCACTGGAAAACAGAGGACTCTAAGCTAGGCTAAAGCAATAGAAAACAGAGGACTCTCTAAGCTAGGCTAAAGACTAAAGCACTGGAAAACAGAGGACTCTCTAAGCTAGGCTAAAGACTAAAGCACTGGAAAACAGAGGACTCTATTATTATTATTATATTATATTAAGCTAGGCTAAAGCAATAGAAAACAGAGGACTCTCTAAGCTAGGCTAAAGCACTGGAAAACAGAGGACTCTCTAAGCTAGGCTAAAGACTAAAGCAATGGAAAACAGAGGACTCTCTAAGCTTGGCTAAAGCACTGGAAAACAGAGGACTCTAAGCTAGGCTAAAGCACTGGAAAGCAGAGGACTCTCTAAACTAGGCTAAAGCACTGGAAAACAGAGGACTCTCTAAGATAGGCTAAAGACTAAAGCAATGGAAAACAGAGGACTCTCTAAGCTTGGCTAAAGCACTGGAAAACAGAGGACTATCTAAGCTAGGCTAAAGACTAAAGCACTGGAAAACAGGACTCTCTAAGCTAGGCTAAAGCAATAGAAAACAGAGGACTCTCTAAGCTAGGCTAAAGCACTGGAATACAGAGGACTCTCTAAGCTAGGCTAAAGCACTGGAAAACAGAGGACTCTCCAAACTAGGCTAAAGCAATGGAAAACAGAGGACTCTCTAAGCTAGGCTAAAGCACTGGAAAACAGAGGACTCTCTAAGCTAGGCTAAAGCACTGGAAAACAGAGGACTCTCTAAGCTAGGCTAAAGCAATAGAAAACAGAGGACTCTCTAAGCTAGGCTAAAGCAATAGAAAACAGAGGACTCTCTAAGCTAGGCTAAAGCAATAGAAAACAGAGGACTCTCTAAGCTAGACTAAAGCAATAGAAAACAGAGGACTCTCTAAGCTAGACTGAAGATTTTAACCAAAAACAGGCTCCCTGACTGACATCTCTTCCTGAAATGTGACCTGTTCACATCTGTACTTGAATACAGCTGGTTGCCAAGTCATATGTTTGTAAATCGCAGTGTGAGTGATATATCTAGCGTGCATTACCTACAGTAGACCGCAATGTGAGTGATATATCTAGTGTGCTTTACCTACAGTAGACCACAATGTGAGTGATATATCTAGCGTGCATCATATCTAGCCTACAGTAGACCACAATGTGAGTGATATATCTAGCGTGCATCATATCTAGCCTACAGTAGACCGCAATGTGAGTGATATATCTAGCGTGCATCATATCTAGCCTACAGTAGACCACAATGTGAGTGATATATCTAGCGTGCATCATATCTAGCCTACAGTAGACCGCAATGTGAGTGATATATCTAGCGTGCATCATATCTAGCCTACAGTAGACCGCAATGTGAGTGATATATCTAGCGTGCATTACCTACAGTAGACCGCAATGTGAGTGATATATCTAGCGTGCATTACCTACAGTAGACCACAATGTGAGTGATATATCTAGCGTGCATCATATCTAGCCTACAGTAGACCACAATGTGAGTGATATATCTAGCGTGCATCATATCTAGCCTACAGTAGACCGCAATGTGAGTGATATATCTAGCGTGCATCATATCTAGCCTACAGTAGACCGCAATGTGAGTGATATATCTAGCGTGCATCATATCTAGCCTACAGTAGACCACAATGTGAGTGATATATCTAGCGTGCATCATATCTAGCCTACAGTAGACCACAATGTGAGTGATATATCTAGTGTGCATCATATCTAGCCTACAGTAGACCGCAATGTGAGTGATATATCTAGCGTGCATCATATCTAGCCTACAGTAGACCACAATGTGAGTGATATATCTAGCGTGCATCATATCTAGCCTACAGTAGACCGCAATGTGAGTGATATATCTAGTGTGCATCATATCTAGCCTACAGTAGACCGCAATGTGAGTGATATATCTAGCGTGCATCATATCTAGCCTACAGTAGACCGCAATGTGAGTGATATATCTAGCGTGCATCATATCTAGCCTACAGTAGACCGCAATGTGAGTGATATATCTAGCGTGCATCATATCTAGCCTACAGTAGACCACAATGTGAGTGATATATCTAGCGTGCATCATATCTAGCCTACAGTAGACCGCAATGTGAGTGATATATCTAGCGTGCATCATATCTAGCCTACAGTAGACCGCAATGTGAGTGATATATCTAGCGTGCATTACCTACAGTAGACCGCAATGTGAGTGATATATCTAGCGTGCATTACCTACAGTAGACCACAATGTGAGTGATATATCTAGCGTGCATCATATCTAGCCTACAGTAGACCACAATGTGAGTGATATATCTAGCGTGCATCATATCTAGCCTACAGTAGACCACAATGTGAGTGATATATCTAGCGTGCATCATATCTAGCCTACAGTAGACCACAATGTGAGTGATATATCTAGCGTGCATCATATCTAGCCTACAGTAGACCACAATGTGAGTGATATATCTAGCGTGCATTACCTACAGTAGACCACAATGTGAGTGATATATCTAGCGTGCATTACCTACAGTAGACCACAATGTGAGTGATATATCTAGCGTGCATCATATCTAGCCTACAGTAGACCACAATGTGAGTGATATATCTAGCGTGCATCATATCTAGCCTACAGTAGACCACAATGTGAGTGATATATCTAGCGTGCATCATATCTAGCCTACAGTAGACCAGTATTTTCCATGAGCTGAGTGTTGTGTGTTGGTTTTCTGAGAGGTGGAACAGCTAAGGGCATTTCCTTCTAAAATTACCCATGAGCACCAAAATGTAAAGTTCATAGGAGCGTGTCGAATTGGGTGTCAAATGAAAGCTTTGTCTATAAATATATTTTTTAATTAAGCTCTGTATATACATTTTCCAACCGTTTTCCATCATAACAATGAGGAATAAGCAAAGGCTTTGATTTCTGCTCAGATGAGGGGTCTTGAACAACGTCTAGCAGAAAGTCCTAAAATGTATAAGAAATACATCAAAACACAAAATTGTTGAAGACCCCCTTGCCAACTAATATCAAATGATTTGCCTTATGTAAGTTAAGAAACGTTGACTTGTAAGTCCGTTACCAAAAACCTCCGTCTTTAAGATATTTTCTAATTTCTCTCCCTCGTGAGGAGGAAGGATAATGAAAGTTCACAAATTAACAAGTGAAGGTAGACCCACCCATTACTTAGTGTTTTTACTCATATCAACTTTGCTAATGAATTAAGTGATTTAAAACTCGTAATTCTCTTTCCAAATCGGAAATGGAATTACTGAAATTACTGGAATTACTGAAAAATGTAATTAATTAATAATAATTAAATAATGATTAGTTATTTGTCACCTGCTTGGTAAACAACAGGTGTAGACTAACGGTGAAATGCTCACTCACGGATCCTTTTCCAACAAAGCAGATTAAGATTACAACAATAAATCATTGAAATGGGGACACAAGGAATAAATACACAGTGAATAACGAGTCAAAATAATGTTGCTATGTACAAAGCATTTGGAAAGTATTCAGACCCCTTTTCTTTTTCAACATTTTGTTACATTACAGCCTTATTCTAAAATGGATTAAATAAAACATTGTTTTCCTCATCAATCTACACAATACCCCATAATGACAAAGCAAAAACAGGTTTTTAGACATGTTTGCTAATTTATGAAAATAAAAAACAGAAATACCTTATTTATATAAGTATTCAGACCCTTTTGCTATGAGACTCGAAATTGAGCTCAGGTGCATCCTGTTTCCATTGATCATCCTTGAGATGTTTCTACAACTTGATTGGAGTCCACTTGTGTTAAATTAAATTGATTGAACATTATTTGGAAAAGTACACACTTGTCTACATAAGGTCCCACAGCATGTCAGAACTAAAACTAAGCCATTAGGTTGAAGGAATTGTCTGTTGAGCTCAGAGACAGGATTGTGTCGAGGCACCAATCTGGGAGAGTGTACCAACAAATGTCTGGAGCATTGAAGGTCCCCAAGAACACAGTGGTCTCCATCATTCTTAAATGGAAGACGTTTGGAACCACCAAGACTCTTCCTAGAGCTGGCCGCCCTGCCAAACTGAGCAATCGGGGGAGAAGGGCCTTGGTCAGGGAGGAGAGCAAGAACCCAGGGGTCACTCTGACAGGGCTCCAGAGTTCCTCTGTGGAGATGGGAGAGCCTTCCAGAAGGACAACCATCTCTGCAGCCCTCCACCAATCAGGCCTTTCTGGTTGGAGTGGCCAGATGGAAGCCACTCTTCAGTAAAAGGCACAGCCTGCTTGGAGTTTGCCATAAGGCACCTAAAGGACCCTCAGACCGTGAGAAACAAGATTCTCTGATCTGATGAAACCAAGATTGAACTCTGTGGCCTGAATGCAGTGTGTCACGTCTGGAGGAAACCTGGCACCATCCCTACGGTGAAGCATGGTGGTGGCAGCATCATGCTGTGGGGATGTTTGTCAGCGGCAGAGACTGGGAGACTAGTCAGGATCAAGAGAAAGATTAATGGAGCAAAGTACAGAAAGATCCTTGATGAAAACCTGCTCCAGAGTGCTCAGGACCACCGCCTGGGGGCGAAGGACAACTACGCTAAGCACACAGCCAAGACAATGCAAGAGGGGCTTTGGGACAAGTCTCCGAATGTCCTTGAGTGGCCCAGCCAGAGCCCGGACTTGAACCCGATCGAACATCTCTGGAGAGACCTGAAAATAGCTGTGCAGCGACGCTCCCCATCTAACCTGACAGAGCCTGAGGGGATCTACAGAGAAGAATGGGAGAAACTCCCCAAATACAGGTGACAAGCTTGTAGCGTCAAACCCAAGAAGACTCGAGGCTGTAATCGCTGGCAGAGGTGCTTCAACAAAGTAAAGGGTCTGAATACTTATGTAAATGTAATTATGGGGTATTGAGATGTCATTATGGGGTATTGAGATGTCATTATGGGGTATTGTGATGTCATTATGGGGTATTGTGATGTCATTATGGGGTATTGAGATGTCATTATGGGGTATTGAGATGTCATTATGGGGTATTGTGATGTCATTACAGGGTATTGTGATGTCATTACGGGGTATTGTGATGTCATTACGGGGTATTGAGATGTCATTATGGGGTATTGTGATGTCATTATGGGGTATTGTGATGTCATTATGGGGTATTGTGATGTCATTATGGGGTATTGAGATGTCATTATGGGGTATTGTGATGTCATTATGGGGTATTGTGATGTCATTATGGGGTATTGAGATGTCATTATGGGGTATTGAGATGTCATTATGGGGTATTGAGATGTCATTATGCGGTATTGAGATGTCATTATGGGGTATTGAGATGTCATTATGGGGTATTGAGATGTCATTATGGGGTATTGTGTGTAGATTGAAGGGGATAAAAATGATTTAACCCATTTTACAATGAGGCTGTAATGCAACGGTGTGGGGGAAAAGTCAAGGGGTCTGAATACTTTCCAAGATGAGTACTGTAGGGTTAGGGTCAGGACCAAGGGAGAGTACTGTAGGGTTAGGGTCAGGACCAAGGGAGAGTACTGTAGGGTCAGAGGTCAATACCAGGGGAGAGTACTGTAGGGTTAGGGTTAGGGTCAGGACCAAGGGAGAGTACTGTAGGGTCAGAGGTCAATACCAGGGGAGAGTACTGTAGGGTTAGGGTCAGGACCAAGGGAGAGTACTGTAGGGTTAGGGTCAGGACCAAGGGAGAGTACTGTAGGGTTAGGGTCAGGACCAAGGGAGAGTACTGTAGGGTTAGGGTCAGGACCAAGGGAGAGTACTGTAGGGTTAGGGTCAGGACCAAGGGAGAGTACTGTAGGGTTAGGGTCAGGACCAAGGGAGAGTACTGTAGGGTTAGGGTCAGGAACAAGGGAGAGTACTGTAGGGTTAGGGTCAGGACCAAGGGAGAGTACTGTAGGGTTAGGGTCAGGACCAAGGGAGAGTACTGTAGGGTTAGGGTCAGGACCAAGGGAGAGTACTGTAGGGTTAGGGTCAGGACCAAGGGAGAGTACTGTAGGGTTAGGGTCAGGACCAAGGGAGAGTACTGTAGGGTTAGGGTCAGGACCAAGGGAGAGTACTGTAGGGTTAGGGTCAGGACCAAGGGAGAGTACTGTAGGGTTAGGGTCACAGGTCCGGACCAGGGGAGAGTACTGTAGGGTCAGAGGTCAAAGCAGAGCGACATCCTAGTCCCAGGTTGTGTCATGGAAATAGAAGAGAACTCCTTTATTCAACATTCTGTTCGCTATAAAGAGAACTCCTTTATTCAACATTCTGTTCGCTATAAAGAGAACTCCTTTATTCAATATTCTGTTCAATATAAAGAGAACTCCTTTATTCAATATTCTGTTCGCTATAAAGAGAACTCCTTTATTCAACATTCTGTTTGCTATAAAGAGAACTCCTTTATTCAACATTCTGTTCGCTATAAAGAGAACTCCTTTATTCAATATTCTGTTCAATATAAAGAGAACTCCTTTATTCAACATTCTGTTTGCTATAAAGAGAACTCCTTTATTCAATATTCTGTTCGCTATAAAGAGAACTCCTTTATTCAACATTCTGTTCGCTATAAAGAGAACTCCTTCATTCAACATTCTGTTCGCTATAAAGAGAACTCCTTTATTCAACATTCTGTTCGCTATAAAGAGAACTCCTTTATTCAATATTCTGTTCGCTATAAAGAGAACTCCTTTATTCAACATTCTGTTCGCTATAAAGAGAACTCCTTTATTCAACATTCTGTTCGCTATAAAGAGGACTTCTTGGCTTCATCATTGCTGCGGTGTTGCAACATTTTGTTCACAAAATAATGCTACCTGATATTGTTTAACTCTTATCACATGTCATGGATTAAACTTCTAAACACTGCTGCTCTCTCCTCCCCCTCCCTCACTCCCTCCCTTCGCACTCTATCCCTCCCTCCTCCCCCCTACCTCCCTCTCTCCCTCCCTTCTCCTCCCTCTCTCCCGCCCTTCTCCTCCCTCTCTCCCTCCTCCACCTCCCCTCCCTCTCTCCTCCCCTCCCTCTCGTCCCTTCTCCCTCTATCCCTCCCTCCCTTCTCCTCCCTCTCTCCTCCCCCTCCCCCTCCCTCTCTCCCTTCCTTCTCCTCCCTCTCTCCCTCCTCCCCTCCTACCTCCCTCTCTCCTCCCCCTCCGTCTCTCCCTCCCTCCTCCCTCCTTCTCCTCCCTCCCTTCCTCCCCCTCCCTCTCTTCCTTCTCCTCCCTCTCTCCCTCCTCCCCCTCCTACCTCCTCCTCCCCCCCTCCCTCTCTCCCTTCCTTCTCCTCCCTCTCTCCTCCTCCCCTCCTACCTCCCTCTCTTCCCTCCCCCTCCCTCTCTCCCTTCCTTCTCCTCCCTCTCTCCCTCCTCCCCCTCCTACCTCCCTCTCTCCTCCCCTCCCTCTCTCCTTCTCCTCCTGTAGAACCGGAAGGCAGACCCAGAGGAGCTGTTCACTAAGTTGGAGAGGATCGGTAAAGGCTCGTTTGGTGAGGTGTTTAAAGGAATAGACAACAGGACTCCAGAAGGTGGTGGCCATTAAGATCATTGACCTGGAGGAGGCTGAGGATGAGATGGAGGATATTCAGCAGGAGATCACTGTGTTGAGTCAGTGTGACAGTCCCTTCATCACCAAGTACTATGGCTCATACCTGAAGGTAGGTCATAGGGTTAGGGGTCAGGGTTAAAGGTTATGGAGCAGGAGCAGGAGAGGTCAGTGTGACAGTCCCTTCATCACCAAGTACTATGGATCATACCTGAAGGTAGGTCATAGGGTTAGGGGTCAGGGTTAAAGGTTATGGAGCAGGAGAGGTCAGTGTGACAGTCCCTTCATCACCAAGTACTATGGATCATACCTGAAGGTGGAGTCATAGGGTTAGGGGTCAGGGTTAAAGGTTATGGAGCAGGAGAGGTCAGTGTGACAGTCCCTTCATCACCAAGTACTATGGATCATACCTGAAGGTAGGTCACTAGGGTTGAGGGTCAGGGTTAAGGTTATGGAGCAGGAGATGTCTCCTATCTCAAAGTG
>NW_025746165.1:0-32500 GCF_021184085.1 Oncorhynchus gorbuscha
TTGAATCAGAAGAACTGCCTCATCCACTTGAGTACAACTAAATCAGAAGAACTGCCTCATCCACTTGAGTACAACTAAATCACAAGAACTGCCTCATCCACTTGAGTACAACTAAATCAGAAGAACTGCCTCATCCACTTGAGTACAACTAAATCAGAAGAACTGCCTCATCCACTTGAGTACAACTAAATCAGAAGAACTGCCTCATCCACTTGAGTACAACTAAAGAACTGCCTCATCCACTTGAAACTAAATCACAAGAACTGCCTCATCCACTTGAGTACAACTAAATCACAAGAACTGTACAACTAAATCAGTAGAACTGCCTCATCCACTTGAGTACAACTAAATCAGAAGAACTGCCTCATCCACTTGAGTACAACTAAATCAGAAGAACTGCCTCATCCACTTGAGTACAACTAAAGTCCTGTGAAGCTTTGCAGTTGCAATGTTCCAAAATCACCCAGAATGTTTTTCTTCTTCAGATAATTCAGTCGTAAGGAACTCCTAGTAGACGTTGTGTGAAGACAACTGATCACTGTTTCACGTCAGACACTTCCATCCAATTCCACCTCCTCCAAACAGTGAGATACTTGAGTCCTTACAGGATATCCTCAAGCAGTAGAATGTTGGTATGACTCCAGCTCCAAGCTTCCACAGCGTTCAACCAGACCCCCCTTAGACTACGATATAGAACTTTGGTGGGTATGAGTCAAATAGTGTGCAGTTGATACTTCATTCTCTATAAGTAAAATTTCAATAAAAATACTTTTTAAATTTTTTATAGATTGTATTATAAAATATGTGTCTCTAAACTTTCCCCCTTGGAGAGAGAGAGGGCATCAAAAGTCTTTGTTCTCCAGAACTACTTTTAGGTAGTCCACTCCTTTTTCCCCTTCCTGTATGCTCTCTCTCTCTCTCTCTCTCTCTCTCTCTCTCTCTCTCTCTCTCTCTCTCTCTCTCTCTCTCTCTCTCTCTCTCTCTCTCTCTCTCTCTCTCTCTCTCTCTCTCTCTCTCTCTCTCTCTCTCTCTCTCTCTCTCTCTCTCCTCTCTCTCTCTCTCTCTCTCTCTCTCTCTCTCTCTATAATAATATAATATATAATAATATAATATATGCCATTTAGCAGACGCTTTTATCTCTATACATTCTCGTATGGGTGATCCCCTCTCCCTGGCTCAAGCGCCATGCTCTACCAACTGAGCTGTCTCTCTCTCTCTCGCTGTCTCTTGCTGTCTCTCTCTCTCGCTGTCCCCTACTCTCTCTCTCTCTCTCGCTGTCCCCTACTTTCTCTCTCTCTCGCTGTCCCCTACTCTCTCTCTCTCTCTCTCTCTCTCTCTCTCACGATGAAACCAACACTTTCAGTGTTGTCGTTTTCAATTTCCGGCAACTGAGCATATATTCTGTTGGGTATGACAAAAACATCAAACCTCAACAACTACAGTTTCCGTTGACATTTTCACAGATCTATAGTGCAGTCTGGAGCCCTGAAATACTGTAGTCAGCTGTTTCAGAGGCTGTGCCTTTTGACTGTTGCAACATTTCACTTTACAACATCTCACTTTTCAACATCACAATTTTTTGAAATGCTGAAGAGAGGCAAGGATGAAATTAAAAACAGATCAGTGTGTGATATTTCGAAACAGTTTCTCTTTATTGGCAGTAGGGACTATAAAGTCAACGTCTTACAGTAGGTACAGTATCAGCAGTTTCAGTAGGTACAGTATCAGCAGTTTCATTAGGTACAGTATCATTTTCTGTTTAGGTACAGGGCAGTTTAGTGGCATCTTCAAGCCGCTAACTGTCTAGTCAAGGTAGTAAAACTCTCAACGTAGTACTCTCAAGGTAGTAAAACTCTCAACGTAGTACTCTCAAGGTAGTACAACTCTCAACATAATATTCTCAAGGTAGTACAACTCTCAACGTAGTACTCTCAAGGTAGTACAACTCTCAACATAATATTCTCAAGGTAGTACAACTCTCAACGTAATATTCTCAAGGTAGTACAACTCTCAACGTAGTATTCTCAAGGTAGTAAAACTCTCAACGTAATATTCTCAAGGTAGTACAACTCTCAACGTAGTACTCTCAAGGTAGTACAACTCTCAATGTAATTCTCAAGGTAACATTCTCTCAAGGTAGTACAACTCTCAACGTAATATTCTCAAGGTAGTACAACTCTCAACATAATATTCTCAAGGTAGTACAACTCTCAACGTAGTACTCTCAAGGTAGTACAACTCTCAACATAATATTCTCAAGGTAGTACAACTCTCAACGTAATATTCTCAAGGTAGTAAAACTCTCAACGTAATATTCTCAAGGTAGTACAACTCTCAATGTAGTACTCTCAAGGTAGTACAACTCTCAATGTAGTATTCTCAAGGTAGTACAACTCTCAACGTAATATTCTCAAGGTAGTACAACTCTCAACGTAATATTCTCAAGGTAGTACAACTCTCAACGTAGTACTCTCAAGGTAGTACAACTCTCAATGTAGTACTCTCAAGGTAGTACAACTCTCAATGTAGTACTCTCAAGGTAGTACAACTCTGCACAACACAGGGTAGTAGAGTAACATCCAAGCATATTCCATGTACAGTACAGTAATACAGTCAACAGAACACGTCAGAGCTGTCTAAAGGTCATAGCAGGGCTTCAGTACTAAACCCTCAGTAAAAACCACCAAAACAATTACTCAACACACTGTTTTAGTTTCAGCTAAGTTTTACATTTGAGTTTTGGTCTGTTGTTTTTTTTTAAATAAACACTACAGATGAATGCCAACATACTTCCTCCGCATCAGCAAGTATTCAGTGACCCGATGTCCAGTCGTACAGTAGAAGAATAAACCCCTTTTCCCTCTGTAGTAGGAACAACACAAACAGCTGTTGGAGGCCTGCACCTCTCCTTGTGCTGCCCTCCAAACATGTACATTTCATTAAAGCATACATACAATATGTACAGCTTATATCAGATATATAAATAGTTACTACTGTGGTTATTATGGCGGACAAGGAGAGAACCAATCACAACATTCAAGTCCATTAGTAGTACATCGGGGAAGAACTCATAGGCCTGAGTCCAAAACGCCACCCTCTTCTCTAGATAGTTCACTACTTGTGATCAGAGCTCTATGGGCCTCGTCAAATGTAGTGCACTTTAAAGGCTCTAGGGTCCCATTTGGAACGCACCCCTTTGTCCTCCTGGCTAATATGGCCATTAAGCCCACATAGTGAATAGATACAACTCTACTAACAGTCAACAATATGCACGGACGTTTAACGTTTTATGTATTCAAAACCTTTTTTCTTTTCACAAATAATAATACAAAAAGTGAAATGTTTCTCAATTCATTGTCACACAACAAACAACCATCTGTATCCTCCTTGGTCGAACACATGCACATTTTCAGCAGCAAGATAGATTCCTATGTGGTCCTTATAGATATGCCTGACCACATTATGTTTAATGGTCCTTATAGATATGCCTGTCCACATTATGTTTAATGGTCCTTATAGATATGCCTGAACACATTATGTTTAATGGTCCTTATAGATATGCCTGTCCACATGATGTTTAATGGTCCTTATAGATATGCCTGTCCACATTATGTTTAATGGTCCTTATAGATATGCCTGTCCACATTATGTTTAATGGTCCTTATAGATATGCCTGACCACATTATGTTTAATGGTCCTTATAGATATGCCTGTCCACATTATGTTTAATGGTCCTTATAGATATGCCTGTCCACATTATGTTTAATGGTCCTTATAGATATGCCTGTCCACATTATGTTTAATGGTCCTTATAGATATGCCTGTCCACATTATGTTTAATGGTCCTTATAGATATGCCTGAACACATTATGTTTAATGGTCCTTATAGATATGCCTGTCCACATGATGTTTAATGGTCCTTATAGATATGCCTGTCCACATTATGTTTAATGGTCCTTATAGATATGCCTGTCCACATGATGTTTAATGGTCCTTATAGATATGCCTGTCCACATTATGTTTAATGGTCCTTATAGATATGCCTGACCACATGATGTTTAATGGTCCTTATAGATATGCCTGTCCACATTATGTTTAATGGTCCTTATAGATATGCCTGTCCACATTATGTTTAATGGTCCTTATAGATATGCCTGTCCACATTATGTTTAATGGTCCTTATAGATATGCCTGTCCACATTATGTTTAATGGTCCTTATAGATATGCCTGTCCACATTATGTTTAATGGTCCTTATAGATATGCCTGTCCACATTATGTTTAATGGTCCTTATAGATATGCCTGTCCACATTATGTTTAATGGTCCTTATAGATATGCCTGAACACATTATGTTTAATGGTCCTTATAGATATGCCTGTCCACATTATGTTTAATGGTCCTTATAGATATGCCTGACCACATTATGTTTAATGGTCCTTATAGATATGCCTGTCCACATTATGTTTAATGGTCCTTATAGATATGCCTGACCACATTATGTTTAATGGTCCTTATAGATATGCCTGACCACATTATGTTTAATGGTCCTTATAGATATGCCTGTCCACATTATGTTTAATGGTCCTTATAGATATGCCTGACCACATTATGTGTAATGGTCCTTATAGATATGCCTGTCCACATTATGTTTAATGGTCCTTATAGATATGCCTGTCCACATTATGTTTAATGGTCCTTATAGATATGCCTGTCCACATTATGTTTAATGGTCTTATAGATATGCCTGTCCACATTATGTTTAATGGTCTTATAGATATGCCTGACCACATTATGTTTAATGGTCCTTATAGATATGCCTGTCCACATTATGTTTAATGGTCCTTATAGATATGCCTGTCCACATTATGTTTAATGGTCCTTATAGATATGCCTGTCCACATGATGTTTAATGGTCCTTATAGATATGCCTGTCCACATTATGTTTAATGGTCCTTATAGATATGCCTGTCCACATTATGTTTAATGGTCTTATAGATATGCCTGTCCACATTATGTTTAATGGTCCTTATAGATATGCCTGACCACATGATGTTTAATGGTCCTTATAGATGTATTGTATATAAATTCCTCCATCATGCATATTCATGACTTGCACCTCCATCACTCGGTCGTGTCATGCCATTGTTATGAACGTCGTCAAGCCGCCCTCAACCGGAGGCATTCTGGACGGAGGCTAACTACTGTTTCGTCAAAAATTACACTACATTAGCTTGTAAAGTTCGTCAAAAATAGGTAGCAATGCTAACGTTAGCTAGCTAAAATCCGGTGGCCTCCCCTCAATTTTAGCTAGCTAGTGAAAGTCAATCTGGCGACATTCAATGTTTTCCTACAAATGATTTGCCTCATTTTGAATTTCATTGTATTTCCAATCCACTGTAATGCGCTTTTTGATGAAATCTTCATCAGCGCTCATTGACGATGCATTTAGCAAAATGCTCAGTCGGGCATCAGTCCAACATGAACGTTTAAAACAATATTGTGACCAAACTTGCAACCTATGAATATAATGTACATGAAGAGAAACATAATGTAGATTATAGACCGTCCGGCGATTGATCACTAAAACCCTGTTTAGAGCCCAGAACACAAATATTAATCTGTTTCCCTGCTGTTTCAGTGAAATAGTGATATATTCAGTTTGAGGTTCCAGGCTACTAAACTATTATAAATCATGATAATACCCTTGGAGAGTTCATCAATGAGCTTGATGCCTTGATAAGCTCCTTTCCTGAGGACGGCTCACCTCTCACAGTTCTGGGCGACTTTAACCTCCCCACGTCTACCTTTGACTCTTTCCTCTCTGCCTCCTTCTTTCCACTCCTCTCCTCTTTTGACCTCACCCTCTCACCTTCCCCCCCTACTCACAAGGCAGGCAATACGCTCGACCTCATCTTTACTAGATGCTGTTCTTCCACTAACCTCATTGCAACTCCCCTCCAAGTCTCCGACCACTACCTTGTATCCTTTTCCCTCTCGCTCTCATCCAACACCTCCCACACTGCCCCTACTCGGATGGTATCGCGCCGTCCCAACCTTCGCTCTCTCTCCCCCGCTACTCTCTCCTCTTCCATCCTATCATCTCTTCCCTCCGCTCAAACCTTCTCCCACCTATCTCCTGATTCTGCCTCCTCAACCCTCCTCTCCTCCCTCTCTGCATCCCTTGACTCTCTATGTCCCCTATCCTCCAGGCCGGCTCGGTCCTCCCTCCCGCTCCGTGGCTCGATGACTCATTGCAGCTCACAGAACAGGGCTCCGGGCAGCCGAGCGGAAATGGAGGAAAACTCGCCTCCCTGCGGACCTGGCATCCTTTCACTCCCTCCTCTCTACATTTTCCTCCTCTGTCTCTGCTGCTAAAGCCACTTTCTACCACGCTAAATTCCAAGCATCTGCCTCTAACCCTAGGAAGCTCTTTGCCACCTTCTCCTCCCTCCTGAATCCCCCCCCTCCTCCTCTCTGCAGATGACTTCGTCAACCATTTTGAAAAGAAGGTCAACGACATCCGATCCTCGTTTGCTAAGTCAAACGACACCGCTGGTTCTGCTCACACTGCCCTACCCTGTGCTCTGACCTCTTTCTCCCCTCTCTCTCCAGATGAAATCTCGCGTCTTGTGACGGCCGGCCGCCCAACAACCTGCCCGCTTGACCCTATCCCCTCTTCTCTTCTCCAGACCATTTCCGGAGACCTTCTCCCTTACCTCACCTCGCTCATCAACTCATCCCTGACCGCTGGCTACGTCCCTTCCGTCTTCAAGAGAGCGAGAGTTGCACCCCTTCTGAAAAAACCTACACTCGATCCCTCCGATGTCAACAATTACAGACCAGTATCCCTTCTTTCTTTTCTCTTCAAAACTCTTGAACGTGCCGTCCTTGGCCAGCTCTCCCGCTATCTCTCTCTGAATGACCTTCTTGATCCAAATCAGTCAGGTTTCAAGACTAGTCATTCAACTGAGACTGCTCTCCTCTGTATCACGGAGGCGCTCCGCACTGCTAAAGCTAACTCTCTCTCTCTGCTCTCATCCTTCTAGATCTATCGGCTGCCTTCGATACTGTGAACCATCAGATCCTCCTCTCCACCCTCTCCGAGTTGGGCATCTCCGGCGCGGCCCACGCTTGGATTGCGTCCTACCTGACAGGTCGCTCCTACCAGGTGGCGTGGCGAGAATCTGTCTCCTCACCACGCGCTCACCACTGGTGTCCCCAGGGCTCTGTTCTTGGCCCTCTCCTATTCTCGCTATACACCAAGTCACTTGGCTCTGTCATAACCTCACATGGTCTCTCTTATCATTGCTATGCAGACGACACACAATTAATCTTCTCCTTTCCCTTCTGATGACCAGGTGGCGAATCGCATCTCTGCATGTCTGGCAGACATATCAGTGTGGATGACGGATCACCACCTCAAGCTGAACCTCGGCAAGACGGAGCTGCTCTTCCTCCCAGGGAAGGACTGCCCGTTCCATGATCTCGCCATCACGGTTGACAACTCCATTGTGTCCTCCTCCCAGAGCGCCAAGAACCTTGGCGTGATCCTGTACAACACCCTGTCGTTCTCAACCAACATCAAGGCGGTGGCCCGTTCCTGTAGGTTCATGCTCTACAACATCCGCAGAGTACGACCCTGCCTCACACAGGAAGCGGCGCAGGTCCTAATCCAGGCACTTGTCATCTCCCGTCTGGATTACTGCAACTCGCTGTTGGCTGGGCTCCCTGCCTGTGCCATTAAACCCCTTCAACTCATCCAGAACGCCGCAGCCCGTCTGGTGTTCAACCTTCCCAAATTCTCTCACGTCACCCCGCTCCTCCGTTCTCTCCACTGGCTTCCAGTTGAAGCTCGCATCCGCTACAAGACCATGGTGCTTGCCTACGGAGCTGTGAGAGGAACGGCACCTCAGTACCTCCAGGCTCTGATCAGGCCCTACACCCAAACAAGGGCACTGCGTTCATCCACCTCTGGCCTGCTCGCCTCCCTACCACTACAGCTCCCGCTCAGCCCAGTCAAAACTGTTCGCTGCCCTGGCCCCCCAATGGTGGAACAAACTCCCTCACGACGCCAGGACAGCGGAGTCAATCACCACCTTCCGGAGACACCTGAAACCCCACCTCTTTAAGGAATACCTAGGATAGGATAAGTATTCCCCCCCCCCCTTTAAGATTTAGATGCACTATTGTAAAGTGACTGTTCCACTGGATGTCATAAGGTGAATGCACCATTTTGTAAGTCGCTCTGGATTAGAGCGTCTGCTAAATGACTTAAATGTAAATGTAAATGTAATGATCTGTATGGAGATCTGTATGGACAAGCAGCTTTCACGAGAACAACTTTGGCTGTTTGTGGGAATCGTCTTGTTGAGTTAGAAACCCTGGTGGAGTTAAGGAAATGAGCTCAAGGATGTCTTGTTTGAAGAGGAAGGAGCAGGGAGGGGTATTTGTTTTGTCTAGAATCCACCCTGAATTACTCCTCTGCTTCACTAGTGAGACCATAGTGAAATGGAGCGCTATGCAGGATGGATTCCAAGCTAGTAATTGTGCAACTCACTTCAGATTTTTTAGGAATTACCAGAAAAGTTTGAAGGGAGTCGTGTCCAATCTACAGTTGAAGTCGGAAGTTTACATACACTTAGGTTGTTGGAGTCATTAAAAGTCATTTTTCAACCACTCCACAAATTTCTTGCTTATAAACTATATTTTTGGCAAGTCGGTTAGGACATCTACTTTGTGCATGACACAAGTCATTTTTTCCAACAATTGTTTACAGACAGATTATTTCACTTATAATTCACTGTATCACAATTCCAGTGGGTCAGAAGTTTACATACACTATGTTGACTGTGCCTTTAAACAGCTTGGAAAATTCCAGAAAATGATGTCATGGCTTTAGAAGCTTTTGATAGGCTAATTGACATCATGTGAGTCAATTGGAGGTGTACCTGTGGACGTATTTCAAGGCGTACATTCAGACTCAGTGCCTCTTTGATGGGAAAATCAAAAGAAATCAGCCAAGACCTCAGAAAAAAAAAATTGTAGACCTCCACAAGTCTGGTTCATCCTTGGGAGCAATTTCCAAACACCTGAAGGTACCACGTTCATCTGTACAAACAATAGTACGCAAGTATAAACACCATGGGACCACACAGCCGTCATACCGATCAGGAAGGAGACGCGTTCTGTCTCCTAGAGATGAATGTACTTTGGTGCGAAAAGTGCAAATCAATCCCAGAACATCAGCAAAGGACCTTGTGAAGATGCTGGAGGAAACAGGTACAAAAGTATCTATATCCACAGTAAAACGAGTCCTATATCGACATAACCTGAAAGGCCGCTCAGCAAGGAAGAAGCCACGGCTCCAAAACCGCCATACAAAAAGCCAAACTACAGTTTGCAACTCCACATGGGGACAAAGATCAAACTTTTTGGAGAAATGTCCTCTGGTCTGATGAAACAAAAATATAACTGTTTGGCCATAACGACCATAGTTATGTTTGGAGGAAAAAGGGGGAGGCTTGCAAGCCGACGAACACCATCCCAACCGTGAAGCACGGGGGTGGCAGCATCATGTTGTGGGGGTGCTTTGCTGCAGGAGGGACTAGTGTACTTTACAAAATAGATGGCGTCATGAGGTAGGAATATTATATGGATATATTGAAGAAACATCTCAAGACATTATTGTGGGAAGCTTGTGGAAGGCTACCCGAAACGTATGACCCAAGTTAAACAATTTAAAGGCAATGCTACCAAATACTAATTGAGTGTCTGTAAACTTCTGACCCACTGGGAATGTGATGAAAGAAATAAAAGCTGAAATAAATAATTCTCTCTACTATTATTCTGACATTTCACATTCTTAAAATAAAGTGGTGATCCTAACTGACCTAAAACATGGCATTTTTACTGGGATTAAATGTCAGGAATTGTGAAAAACTGAGTTTAAATGTATTTGGCTAAGGTGTATGTAAACTTCTGACTTCAACTGTATGTATTCGGCATTTAGAAGCTACAGTATATCAGAGTTTGAAATCAGGGTCAGATAATCCAGACAAAAAAATGTAGATGTGTCTGATTGACGTTATCTTTGTAATAATTGCTTTGTTCCAGAGATAAAGTATGTGGGAATTTATACCATTCAGTCATACAGAGAAAACATCATGTCTAAAAGTACCAAACGATCATGAGTTTACTGTTACACATCAAAACATTATCATAATATTGTATAAAACTAAAAATAATTATTATTACTATAATTTAATCTATATGATCAACAATTAAACACAACATGTCATTTAACCGTTTACATTTTGGTAAAGAAAGTTGTCATATATCTGTGATGCTTAAAGGCCCAACGCAGCCGTTTTTATCTCAATTTCAATTAACTGCCTTATTCCAACATCATAGTATGTGTATATATATAAAACACAGGGGGGGGGGGGATCATGTTTTTGACTGCACTGGGCCTTTAATGGTCAACACAATATACCTGAGGATGGATTTGAAAGCTAAGAAATGAAAAATCAATGATTTTTTGAAAAGAAAAAGAAAAAAGGTTTTGTTATTAAGATTGATTTAGTGATGAAATGTCGTTTCAGAGCCAGGGTAGATCACACGGCAGCCATGACAGTTCTCTGTGAATAAGGTAGATCTACAGGATGGCCTATAGCAGGGGGCTGCCAAACTCAATTCCTGAAGGGCCGTGTGTCGGCTGGCTTTTTATGTTGGTTATCTGCTTCCGAGTCAGTGTGTATATTGGCCACATCCCCATAGTGTAAAGACCTTGTGATGTGTAGTACCGTGCAGACAGGCCCAATCGTTCCCTCACCTTTCATACACAGATCTTTCAATGGATGATCAACATGCTATTAGAGGTATAGTATATGGCAGAGGGGCAGCTTCTAGTGTGTTACTGAGAGAAAAGCCAACCTCCAGTGGAATATAACAGTCTTCAGAATAATACCCTTTGTGTAACAGCACATAGTTTAAAAAATAAATAAATAACCAGAATTTTAAAAAATATCCTAGTAAAGTCACTTAGACAAGTGCTATTCATTTAGACAGCTTACCTTTTGCTTTTCAATAGAAACACCATGGACGATTTAAGGACCACAGACTACCTACCCATCTACTGTAGCACATAGTAGTAAGAGGTCAGAGTGTAGCTATACTACAAAATCAATATCAGGCAATCTGATTGGACAGAGCAGCAGTATCAGAGAGTTTGATTGGACAGAGGCAGGTTGCTCACAACAACGTTTTCAGAAGCAGAGCTGCTCACGAATGACAGGAAGTAGTAGAAGAAGAGGAGGAGGAAAGAGAGGAAGAGAAGAACGGATACATTACATTCAGAGACATAATCACCTGTCCATACCTCCATCTCTCTCTCTGTAAGGAGACTCAATCAATCAGCCAATAGCAGTCCAGGCTGTCCATACCTCCATCTCTCTCTCTGTAAGGAGACTCAATCAATCAGCCAATAGCAGTCCAGGCTGTCCATACCTCCATCTCTCTCTCTGTAAGGAGACTCAATCAATCAGCCAATAGCAGTCCAGGCTGTCCATACCTCCATCTCTCTCTGTAAGGAGACTCAATCAATCAGCCAATAGCAGTCCAGGCTGTCCATACATGTCCACAAAGACAAAGCCCACAAGGACATCTACCATCCAATCGTCACCCGAACATCCACTTCCTCATTAGTCACATGACCTCACAGTCACCAGGTAAGATAGGTCCTTCCCGCTAGGGGGAATTAAATTCCACTTCCTGGCCACTGTTCATTGGCCGGTGTCGGCGGAGAGGCGGGTCTCGAAGAGGCTCAAGGCGTGGTGGACAAACTCGTACTGCTCCGCTGTCTGGATCAGACCTCCTCTGAAAAGGACACACAGAGACAAGGCAGCCATGAGAATCCCGGCTAAAATAACAACACGGACCAGTAACAGTGGGAGCATGTTAGTAACATGCTATGAAATGCAAGGAGTGGAAAATCATTTCAATAAAACTAAACCTTCCATCAGTTGTGGCCGTGCTACTGTCTGAAATATAGTGAATCCATCTCATACTGTGACTGAAGAACATCTTCTTATTTTAGTGCTGCTGAACATTCGGAACATTAATTACCAATGTTCTGCCTCATAATACATGAACCATTTAGGATCGTCTCCAGCTCATTTAATCCCGTGGTAATTAGTCACGACAAAAGGTCATTTAAACTCCTACTCAGTCATCTAAACGGTACAGTGGCAGTTTGCTTCAGTACATTCTGTTCAATGATTAACTAAAGCTCAACCGAGACAACATTATGAAGTCCTTGATACCCTGTTGAGCTGCAGGCTACTGCTTCATCCTAATGGACGAGTGCTTTATCCTGGAACAGACAGGATGTGGGAGATATTTCAGCTTAAACCCTGTTCAGGCTCAGGGGATGAGTGTTTGTGTGTGTGTGTGTGTGTGTGTGTGTGTGTGTGTGTGTGTGTGTGTGTGTGTGTGTGTGTGTGTGTATGTGTGTGTGTGTGTGTGTGTGTGTGTGTGTGTGTGTGTGTGTGTGTGTGTGTGTGTGTGTGTGTGTGTGTGTGTGTGTGTGTGTGTGTGTGTGTGTGTGTGTGTGTGTGTGTGTGTGTGTGTGTGTTTGAAAGAGATAGGAACATATTATCACGTTCTGTCCCTCTCTTGAAACAAAGTTTCTCATGTACAAGTTTCTTAGCATGATTTATGTCACACCCACCTACATCCCCCCTAACATCCATCCTGACTGTCTGTCTGACTGTCCTCACCCAGCCACATCAATCCTGACTGTCTGTCTGACTGTCCTAACCCAGCCACATCCATCCTGACTGCCAGTCTGACTGTCCTCACCCAGCCACATCCATCCTGACTGTCTGTCTGACTGTCCTCACCCAGCCACATCCATCCTGACTGTCTGTCTGACTGTCCTCACCCACCTACATCCCTCCTAACATCCATCCTGACTGTCTGTCTGACTGTCCTCACCCACCTACATCCCTCGTAACATCCATCCTGACTGTCTGTCAGACTGTCCTCACCCAGCCACATCCATCCTGACGGTCTGTCTGTGTCCTCACCCAGCCACATCCATCCTGACTGTCTGTCTGACTGTCGTCACCCACCTACACCCCCCCTAACATCCATCCTGACTGTCTGTCTGACTGTCCTCACCCAGCCACATCAATCCTGACTGTCTGTCTGACTGTCCTAACCCAGCTACATCCATCCTGACTGCCAGTCTGACTGTCCTCACCCAGCCACATCCATCCTGACTGTCTGTCTGACTGTCCTCACCCAGCCACATCCATCCTGACTGTCTGTCTGACTGTCCTCACCCAGCCACATCCATCCTGACTGTCTGTCTGACTGTCCTCACCCACCTACATCCCTCCAAACATCCATCCTGACTGTCTGTCTGACTGTCCTCACTCAGCCACATCCATCCTGACTGTCTGTCTGACTGTCCTAACCCAGCCACATCCATCCTGACTGTCTGTCTGACTGTCCTAACCCAGCCACATCCATCCTGACTGTCTGTCTGACTGTCCTCACCCACCTACATCCCTCCTAACATCCATCCTGACTGTCTGTCTGACTGTCCTCACCCACCTACATCCCTCGTAACATCCATCCTGACTGTCTGTCAGACTGTCCTCACCCAGCCACATCCATCCTGACGGTCTGTCTGTGTCCTCACCCAGCCACATCCATCCTGACTGTCTGTCTGACTGTCGTCACCCACCTACACCCCCCCTAACATCCATCCTGACTGTCTGTCTGACTGTCCTCACCCAGCCACATCAATCCTGACTGTCTGTCTGACTGTCCTAACCCAGCTACATCCATCCTGACTGCCAGTCTGACTGTCCTCACCCAGCCACATCCATCCTGACTGTCTGTCTGACTGTCCTCACCCAGCCACATCCATCCTGACTGTCTGTCTGACTGTCCTCACCCAGCCACATCCATCCTGACTGTCTGTCTGACTGTCCTCACCCACCTACATCCCTCCAAACATCCATCCTGACTGTCTGTCTGACTGTCCTCACTCAGCCACATCCATCCTGACTGTCTGTCTGACTGTCCTAACCCAGCCACATCCATCCTGACTGTCTGTCTGACTGTCCTAACCCAGCCACATCCATCCTGACTGTCTGTCTGACTGTCGTCACCCACCTACATCCCCCCTAACATCCATCCTGACTGTCTGTCTGACTGTCCTCACCCACCTACATCCCTCCTAACATCCATCCTGACTGTCTGTCTGACTGTCCTCACCCACCTACATCCCTCGTAACATCCATCCTGACTGTCTGTCTGACTGTCCTCACCCAGCCACATCCATCCTGACGGTCTGTCTGTGTCCTCACCCAGCCACATCCATCCTGACTGTCTGTCTGACTGTCGTCACCCACCTACACCCCCCCTAACATCCATCCTGACTGTCTGTCTGACTGTCCCCACCCAGCCACATCCATCCTGACTGTCTGTCTGACTGTCGTCACACACCTACACCCCCCTAACATCCATCCTGACTGTCTGTCTGACTGTCCTCACCCAGCCACATCCATCCTGACTGTCTGTCTGACTGTCCTCACCCAGCCACATCCATCCTGACTGTCTGTCTGACTGTCCTCACCCAGCCACATCCATCCTGACTGTCTGTCTGACTGTCCTCACCCAGCCACATCCATCCTGACTGTCTGTCTGACTGTCCTAACCCAGCCACATCCATCCTGACTGTCTGTCTGATTGTCCTCACCCAGCCACATCCATCCTGACTGTCTGTCTGACTGTCCTCACCCACCTACATCCCTCCTAACATCCATCCTGACTGTCTGCCTGACTGTCCTCACCCAGCCACATCCATCCCGACTGTCTGTCTGACTGTCCTCACCCAGCCACATTCATCCTGACTGTCTGCCTGACTGTCCTAACCCAGCCACATCCATCCCGACTGTCTGCCTGACTGTCCTAACCCAGCCACATCCATCCCGACTGTCTGTCTGACTGTCCTCACCCAGCCACATCCATCCTGACTGTCTGCCTGACTGTCCTCACCCAGCCACATCCATCCCGACTGTCTGTCTGACTGTCCTCACCCAGCCACATCCATCCTGACTGTCTGCCTGACTGTCCTTACCCAGCCACATCCTTCCTGCCTGCCTGTAATCACTGATGGTCATTAGAGCAACACAAACACAGTAGCATACAAGCAGGAACATGGCTTTATCTTCACCAGGTAACTCACCTGACTGCTGTAAATAGACAGCTGTCTGGACCTATTCCACATACTGTCTAATACACCAGGTGTAGGTAACTCACCTGTCTGCTGTAAACAGACAGCTGTCTGGACCTATTCCACATACTGTCTAATACACCAGGTGTAGGTAACTCACCTGTCTGCTGTAAACAGACAGCTGTCTGGACCTATTCCACATACTGTCTAATATACCAGGTGTAGGTAACTCACCTGTCTGCTGTAAACATATTGTACTACATTGGACCTATTCCACATACTGTCTAATACACCAGGTGTAGGTAACTCACCTGTCTGCTGTACACGACAGCTGTCTGGACCTATTCCACATACTGTCTAATACACTAGGTGTAGGTAACTCACCTGTCTGCTGTAAACATATTCTACTCCATTGGACCTATTCCACATACTGTCTAATACTCCAGGTGTAGGTAACTCACCTGTCTGCTGTAAACATATTCTACTCCATTGGACCTATTCCACATACTGTCTAATACACCAGGTGTAGGTAACTCACCTGTCTGCTGTTAACATATTGTACTCCATTGGACCTATTCCACATACTGTCTAATACACCAGGTGTAGGTAACTCACCTGTCTGCTGTTAACATATTGTACTCCATTGGACCTATTCCACATACTGTCTAATACACCAGGTGTAGGTAACTCACCTGTCTGCTGTTAACATATTGTACTCCATTGGACCTATTCCACATACTGTCTAATACACCAGGTGTAGGTAACTCACCTGTCTGCTGTTAACATATTGTACTACATTGGACCTATTCCACATACTGTCTAATACACCAGGTGTAGGTAACTCACCTGTCTGCTGTTAACATATTGTACTCCATTGGACCTATTCCACATACTGTCTAATACACCAGGTGTAGGTAACTCACCTGTCCGCTCTGAGCTGACACACAATCCCCAGCACATCTACCACTCCCTCCAGCTCCAACTGACGACAGCCTATCGTCGTGGCGATGAAGCAGCCCGTTCGGCCAATCCCTGCGCTGCAGTGTACGATGACGGGTCCCTGCGATGGGGAGCCCGCCCTGTCCTCCTCCACGTCTCTCATCAGCTGGAGCAGGGGCTGGGCGCTGTCTGGGGTCTTATGGTCCGGCCACGATGTGTACCAGTAGTGCTTCACCACACGACTCTGGGCCCCTTGCTGTGAAAGAGACAAAGACACACACAGAGTTTGAGTAAGATCAAGATTGTGGTTTCAGTCTAGTTTAAAGTAACTGTCCAGTGTTTACAGATTTCTATGAAATATGACCTGTAATCAATGACAATGTGAATGAAATAGTTTTCCTTCTAAATTTTTTAAATAAATTATGTTATAAAGCAGCTTTTCTGTTTTGGAATACTGTGGGCGTACCCCAACAACAGAATGGTGTGGTCGTACCCCAACAACAGAATGGTGTGGTCGTACCCCAACAACAGAATGGTGTGGTCGTACCCCAACAACAGAATGGTGTGGGTGTATACCGGTCATAAAAAATATTCATGCAAGTAGATCGCTGATTGGTCAGTTCATCCACCTCAGGAGGATGACATCATGCTCTGAGAAAATAGGAAGCATTTTGGAAACGGTCTGTTTGAAATGTGGGTTTCAGGTGTTTTTTTTTAAAGTGTTTTATTTTCTCTAAAGTATGCTTTGGTCACAAATACAAGTAGGGCCTATAGGATGAGTCAACATTATTTGGGTATGAGTCAACAAAACATGAACTTTTAAAAGTGTAGATTTCCAATGGAGAGTTAATGAAGTGTATAGTAAATAGATAGAAACCCACAGCGACCCAGTTCGGTCAATGGGTTCCATCCCTAAGTGAAAAGTACCTTCAGGTTGAGGGTCCGACAGGTGTAGTTGTCACACTCTGTCACGTTGTTAATGAGCACCTCCACCTTGCCATAGATACCACGCCTCTCTGGCCAGTACAGAACACATTTCTGGAACAGACAACATCATTAATCATTACACATGTTATCGTATCACCAATCACTATTGATCCATTAAACCCTGTCAATAACACATGATAAACAGGATTATGTCATGTAATCCTGTCAAATTTACATGTGTAGAATCACGTATATATTTGTTTATACCTATCTATGGGTTCCTGTGTGTGTGTGTGTGTGTGTGTGTGTGTGTGTGTGTGTGTGTGTGTGTGTGTGTGTGTGTGTGTGTGTGTGTGTGTGTGTGTGTGTGTGTGTGTGTGTGTGTGTGTGTGTGTGTGTGTGTGTGTGTGTGTGTGTGTGTGTGTGTGTGTGTGTGTGTTAGGGTTGAATATTTTCCCGGGTATTAAAAAAAAAAATCATCCTGAGAATAAATCACTCTTCTCCCAGTCATTCTAAAGCATAGAAACCATATAAATATACTTAAAAATTTAATTTGATTAGAGCTTTGATCAGCATGACAAATCAAGCCTGATGCTACCTGAGACTGATGCTACCTGAGACTGATGCTACCTGAGACTGATGCTACCTGAGACTGATGCTACCTGAGACTGATGCTACCTGAGACTGATGCTACCTGAGACTGATGCTACCTGAGACTGATGCTACCTGAGACTGATGCTACCTGAGACTGATGCTACCTGAGACTGATGCTACCTGAGACTGATGCTACCTGAGACTGATGCTACCTGTGACTGATGCTACCTGAGACTGAATATTAGCTGACTGCTTGCTGTCTGGAAACAGCTCTGTCTCAGCTGTCTGGAAACAGCTCTGTCTCAGCTGTCTGGGAACAGCTCTGTCTCAGCTGTCTGGAAACAGCTCTGTCTCAGCTGTCTGGGAACAGCTCTGTCTCAGCTGTCTGGGAACAGCTCTGTCTCAGCTGTCTGGAAACAGCTCTGTCTCAGCTGTCTGGGAACAGTTTAGCTGTCTGGAAACAGCTCTGTCTCAGCTGTCTGGGAACAGCTCTGTCTCAGCTGTCTGGGAACAGTTTAGCTGTCTGGAAACAGCTCTGTCTCAGCTGTCTGGGAACAGCTCTGTCTCAGCTGTCTGGAAACAGCTCTGTCTCAGCTGTCTGAGACAGCTCTGTCTCAGCTGTCTGGAAACAGCTCTGTCTCAGCTGTCTGGGAACAGTTTAGCTGTCTGGAAACAGCTCTGTCTCAGCTGTCTGGGAACAACTCTGTCTCAGCTGTCTGGAAACAGCTCTGTCTCAGCTGTCTGGGAACAGCTCTGTCTCAGCTGTCTGGAAACAGCTCTGTCTCAGCTGTCTGGGAACAGCTCTGTCTCAGCTGTCTGGAAACAGCTCTGTCTCAGCTGTCTGGGAACAGTTTAGCTGTCTGGAAACAGCTCTGTCTCAGCTGTCTGGAAACAGCTCTGTCTCAGCTGTCTGGGAACAGTTTAGCTGTCTGGAAACAGCTCTGTCTCAGCTGTCTGGGAACAGCTCTGTCTCAGCTGTCTGGAAACAGCTCTGTCTCAGCTGTCTGGGAACAGTTTAGCTGTCTGGAAACAGCTCTGTCTCAGCTGTCTGGAAACAGCTCTGTCTCAGCTGTCTGGGAACAGTTTAGCTGTCTGGAAACAGCTCTGTCTCAGCTGTCTGGGAACAGCTCTGTCTCAGCTATCTGGGAACAGTTTAGCTGTCTGGAAACAGCTCTGTCTCAGCTGTCTGGGAACAGCTCTGTCTCAGCTGTCTGGAAACAGCTCTGTCTCAGCTGTCTGGGAACAGCTCTGTCTCAGCTGTCTGGAAACAGCTCTGTCTCAGCTGTCTGGGAACAGTTTAGCTGTCTGGAAACAGCTCTGTCTCAGCTGTCTGGAAACAGCTCTGTCTCAGCTGTCTGGGAATAGTTTAGCTGTCTGGAAACAGCTCTGTCTCAGCTGTCTGGGAACAGCTCTGTCTCAGCTGTCTGGGAACAGTTTAGCTGTCTGGAAACAGCTCTGTCTCAGCTGTCTGGGAACAGCTCTGTCTCAGCTGTCTGGAAACAGCTCTGTCTCAGCTGTCTGGAAACAGCTCTGTCTCAGCTGTCTGAGAACAGCTCTGTCTCAGCTGTCTGGAAACAGCTCTGTCTCAGCTGTCTGGAAACAGCTCTGTCTCAGCTGTCTGGAAACAGCTCTGTCTCAGCTGTCTGGGAACAGCTCTGTCTCAGCTGTCTGGGAACAGTTTAGCTGTCTGGAAACAGCTCTGTCTCAGCTGTCTGGAAACAGCTCTGTCTCAGCTGTCTGGAAACAGCTCTGTCTCAGCTGTCTGGGAACAGCTCTGTCTCAGCTGTCTGGGAACAGCTCTGTCTCAGCTGTCTGGGAACAGTTTAGCTGTCTGGAAACAGCTCTGTCTCAGCTGTCTGGGAACAGCTCTGTCTCAGCTGTCTGGAAACAGCTCTGTCTCAGCTGTCTGGGAACAGCTCTGTCTCAGCTGTCTGGGAACAGTTTAGCTGTCTGGAAACAGCTCTGTCTCAGCTGCCTGGGAACAGTTTATCTGTCTGGAAACAGCTCTGTCTCAGCTGTCTGGAAACAGCTCTGTCTCAGCTGTCTGGGAACAGTTTAGCTGTCTGGAAACAGCTCTGTCTCAACTGTCTGGGAACAGCTCTGTCTCAGCTGTCTGGAAACAGCTCTGTCTCAGCTGTTTGGGAACAGTTTAGCTGTCTGGAAACAGCTCTGTCTCAGCTGTCTGGGAACAGCTCTGTCTCAGCTGTCTGGGAACAGTTTAGCTGTCTGGAAACAGCTCTGTCTCAGCTGTCTGGAAACAGCTCTGTCTCAGCTGTCTGGGAACAGTTTAGCTGTCTGGAAACAGCTCTGTCTCAGCTGTCTGGGAACAGCTCTGTCTCAGCTGTCTGGAAACAGCTCTGTCTCAGCTGTCTGGAAACAGCTCTGTCTCAGCTGTCTGGGAACAGCTCTGTCTCAGCTGTCTGGAAACAGCTCTGTCTCAGCTGTCTGGGAACAGCTCTGTCTCAGCTGTCTGGAAACAGCTCTGTCTCAGCTGTCTGGAAACAGCTCTGTCTCAGCTGTCTGGAAACAGCTCTGTCTCAGCTGTCTGGGAACAGTTTAGCTGTCTGGAAACAGCTCTGTCTCAGCTGTCTGGAAACAGCTCTGTCTCAGCTGTCTGGAAACAGCTCTGTCTCAGCTGTCTGGGAACAGTTTAGCTGTCTGGAAACAGCTCTGTCTCAGCTGTCTGGGAACAGCTCTGTCTCAGCTGTCTGGAAACAGCTCTGTCTCAGCTGTCTGGGAACAGTTTAGCTGTCTGGAAACAGCTCTGTCTCAGCTGTCTGGAAACAGCTCTGTCTCAGCTGTCTGGGAACAGTTTAGCTGTCTGGAAACAGCTCTGTCTCAGCTGTCTGGGAACAGCTCTGTCTCAGCTGTCTGGGAACAGTTTAGCTGTCTGGAAACAGCTCTGTCTCAGCTGTCTGGGAACAGCTCTGTCTCAGCTGTCTGGGAACAGCTCTGTCTCAGCTGTCTGGGAACAGCTCTGTCTCAGCTGTCTGGAAACAGCTCTGTCTCAGCTGTCTGGGAACAGCTCTTCTCAGCTGTCTGGAAACAGCTCTGTCTCAGCTGTCTGGAAACAGCTCTGTCTCAGCTGTCTGGGAACAGCTTTCTCAGCTGTCTGGAAACAGCTCTGTCTCAGCTGTCTGGGAACAGCTCTGTCTCAGCTGTCTGGGAACAGTTTAGCTGTCTGGAAACAGCTCTGTCTCAGCTGTCTGGGAACAGCTCTGTCTCAGCTGTCTGGAAACAGCTCTGTCTCAGCTGTCTGGAAACAGCTCTGTCTCAGCTGTCTGGGAAACAGCTCTGTCTCAGCTGTCTGGGAACAGCTCTGTCTCAGCTGTCTGGAAACAGCTCTGTCTCAGCTGTCTGGAAACAGCTCTGTCTCAGCTGTCTGGAAACAGCTCTGTCTCAGCTGTCTGGGAACAGCTCTGTCTCAGCTGTCTGGGAACAGCTCTGTCTCAGCTGTCTGGGAACAGTTTAGCTGTCTGGAAACAGCTCTGTCTCAGCTGTCTGGAAACAGCTCTGTCTCAGCTGTCTGGGAACAGCTCTGTCTCAGCTGTCTGGGAACAGCTCTGTCTCAGCTGTCTGGGAACAGCTCTGTCTCAGCTGTCTGGGAACAGTTTAGCTGTCTGGAAACAGCTCTGTCTCAGCTGTCTGGGAACAGCTCTGTGTCAGCTGTCTGGAAACAGCTCTGTCTCAGCTGTCTGGGAACAGCTCTGTCTCAGCTGTCTGGGAACAGTTTATCTGTCTGGAAACAGCTCTGTCTCAGCTGTCTGGAAACAGCTCTGTCTCAGCTGTCTGGGAACAGTTTAGCTGTCTGGAAACAGCTCTGTCTCAACTGTCTGGGAACAGCTCTGTCTCAGCTGTCTGGAAACAGCTCTGTCTCAGCTGTCTGGGAACAGTTTAGCTGTCTGGAAACAGCTCTGTCTCAGCTGTCTGGGAACAGCTCTGTCTCAGCTGTCTGGGAACAGTTTAGCTGTCTGGAAACAGCTCTGTCTCAGCTGTCTGGAAACAGCTCTGTCTCAGCTGTCTGGGAACAGTTTAGCTGTCTGGAAACAGCTCTGTCTCAGCTGTCTGGGAACAGCTCTGTCTCAGCTGTCTGGAAACAGCTCTGTCTCAGCTGTCTGGGAACAGCTCTGTCTCAGCTATCTGGAAACAGCTCTGTCTCAGCTGTCTGGAAACAGCTCTGTCTCAGCTGTCTGGAAACAGCTCTGTCTCAGCTGTCTGGAAACAGCTCTGTCTCAGCTGTCTGGAAACAGTTTAGCTGTCTGGAAACAGCTCTGTCTCAGCTGTCTGGGAACAGTTTAGCTGTCTGGAAACAGCTCTGTCTCAGCTGTCTGGGAACAGTTTAGCTGTCTGGAAACAGCTCTGTCTCAGCTGTCTGGAAACAGCTCTGTCTCAATTTACAGTGTTATTTTTCCCGGGGAAAGTGAGTGAGTGAGTGAGTGAGTGAGTGAGTGAGTGAGTGAGTGAGTGAGTGAGTGAGTGAGTGCACCCGTACCTCATTCTTTTCCCTGAGCTTGGTGATCATGATGATGACAGGACAGTCTTCCTGCCAGGCCATCTGCCAGAAATCATTCACTGTGTTGATCATGGGACCCTGGGTGGCGATGTAGGCCTTCTCATCGCCTAGGTAACCCTGCAGAGGTTAGAGAGAGAGAGGCAGGGAGGCAGGGAGGGAGGGAGGCAGGGAGGGAGGGAGGCAGGGAGGGAGGGAGTGAGGCAGGGAGGGAGGGAGGGAGGGAGGGAGGGAGGGAGGGAGGGAGGGAGGGAGGGAGGGAGGGAGGGAGGGAGGGAGGGAGGGAGGGAGGACTATTATCAAACTGGTACACAGGAATTCTTGACTGGACCAAAATAGTTTTTGTAAACCGTCACTAGACTGGGGACTTGTTAAGGCATGATGAATGGACAGGTTGTTTAGACAGCAGAGTCACTAACCCATTCATTTGGTGTTCATATTTCTGTCTTAATGTGTGCTGCTATTTATTATTTTTTATTTATTTTTTATTTAACTAGGAAAGTAAATTAAGAACCAATTTACAATGACGGCCTACCCCGGCCAAACCGGGACGTGCTGGGCCAATTGTGTACCGCCCTATGGGACTCCCAATCAGCAGGTCTGACTATCCTCTATGGTGTTAGCTACTGTCCAGGGAGAGATAAACCACAGCAGGTCTGACTATCCTCTATGGTGTTAGCTACTGTCCAGAGAGAGATAAACCACAGCAGGTCTGATTATCCTCTATGGTGTTAGCTACTGTCCAGAGAGAGATAAACCACAGCAGGTCTGATTATCCTCTATGGTGTTAGCTACTGTCCAGAGAGAGATAAACCACAGCAGGTCTGATTATCCTCTATGGTGTTAGCTACTGTCCAGAGAGAGATAAACCACAGCAGGTCTGATTATCCTCTATGGTGTTAGCTACTGTCCAGGGAGAGATAAACCACAGCAGGTCTGATTATCCTCTATGGTGTTAGCTACTGTCCAGAGAGAGATAAACCACAGCAGGTCTGATTATCCTCTATGGTGTTAGCTACTGTCCAGGGAGAGATAAACCACAGCAGGTCTGATTATCCTCTATGGTGTTAGCTACTGTCCAGGGAGAGATAAACCACAGCAGGTCTGATTATCCTCTATGGTGTTAGCTACTGTCCAGGGAGAGATAAACCACAGCAGGTCTGATTATCCTCTATGGTGTTAGCTACTGTCCAGAGAGAGATAAACCACAGCAGGTCTGATTATCCTCTATGGTGTTAGCTACTGTCCAGGGAGAGATAAACCACAGCAGGTCTGATTATCCTCTATGGTGTTAGCTACTGTCCAGAGAGAGAGAGATAAACCACAGCAGGTCTGATTATCCTCTATGGTGTTAGCTACTGTCCAGAGAGAGAGAGATAAACCACAGCAGGTCTGATTATCCTCTATGGTGTTAGCTACTGTCCAGGGAGAGATAAACCACAGCAGGTCTGATTATCCTCTATGGTGTTAGCCACTGTCCAGAGAGAGAGAGATAAACCACAGCAGGTCTGATTATCCTCTATGGTGTTAGCTACTGTCCAGAGAGAGATAAACCACAGCAGGTCTGATTATCCTCTATGGTGTTAGCTACTGTCCAGGGAGAGATAAACCACAGCAGGTCTGATTATCCTCTATGGTGTTAGCTACTGTCCAGAGAGAGATAAACCACAGCAGGTCTGATTATCCTCTATGGTGTTAGCTACTATCCAGAGAGAGAGATATAAACCACAGCAGGTCTGATTATCCTCTATGGTGTTAGCTACTGTCCAGAGAGAGATAAACCACAGCAGGTCTGATTATCCTCTATGGTGTTAGCTACTGTCCAGAGAGAGAGAGATAAACCACAGCAGGTCTGACTATCCTCTATGGTGTTAGCTACTGTCCAGAGAGAGATAAACCACAGCAGGTCTGATTATCCTCTATGGTGTTAGCTACTGTCCAGAGAGAGAGAGATAAACCACAGCAGGTCTGATTATCCTCTATGGTGTTAGCTACTGTCCAGAGAGAGATAAACCACAGCAGGTCTGATTATCCTCTATGGTGTTAGCCACTGTCCAGAGAGAGATAAACCACAGCAGGTCTGACTATCCTCTATGGTGTTAGCTACTGTCCAGAGAGAGATAAACCACAACAGGTCTGATTATCCTCTATGATGTTAGCTACTGTCCAGAGAGAGAGAGATAAACCACAGCAGGTCTGATTATCCTCTATGGTGTTAGCTACTGTCCAGAGAGAGAGATATAAACCACAGCAGGTCTGATTATCCTCTATGGTGTTAGCTACTGTCCAGAGAGAGATAAACCACAGCAGGTCTGATTATCCTCTATGGTGTTAGCTACTGTCCAGAGAGAGAGAGATAAACCACAGCAGGTCTGATTATCCTCTATGGTGTTAGCTACTGTCCAGGGAGAGATAAACCACAGCAGGTCTGATTATCCTCTATGGTGTTAGCTACTGTCCAGGGAGAGATAAACCACAGCAGGTCTGATTATCCTCTATGGTGTTAGCTACTGTCCAGAGAGAGATAAACCACAGCAGGTCTGATTATCCTCTACGATGTTAGCTACTGTCCAGGGAGAGATAAACCACAGCAGGTCTGATTATCCTCTATGGTGTTAGCTACTGTCCAGAGAGAGAGAGATAAACCACAGCAGGTCTGATTATCCTCTATGGTGTTAGCTACTGTCCAGAGAGAGAGAGATAAACCACAGCATGTCTGATTATCCTCTATGGTGTTAGCTACTGTCCAGGGAGAGAGAGATAAACCACAGCAGGTCTGATTATCCTCTATGGTGTTAGCTACTGTCCAGAGAAAGAGAGATAAACCACAGCAGGTCTGATTATCCTCTATGGTGTTAGCTACTGTCCAGAGAGAGATAAACCACAGCAGGTCTGATTATCCTCTATGGTGTTAGCTACTGTCCAGGGAGAGATAAACCACAGCAGGTCTGATTATCCTCTATGGTGTTAGCTACTGTCCAGAGAGAGAGAGATAAACCCCAGCAGGTCTGATTATCCTCTATGGTGTTAGCTACTGTCCAGGGAGAGATAAACCACAGCAGGTCTGAATATCCTCTATGGTGTGAAAGAGAAAATGACAGTGTTATGTCCCATATGGCACCCTATTCCCTATATAGTGTACCAGAATGACCAGAATGTATTGCACTAAATAGGGAATAGGGTGCCATTTTGAAGTCACGCTAGTAGTTGAGCTTCCTGCAGTGACTACAGGGGAAGTGGCCCTATTGTATCTGCAGCCCAATGGGTCATTAGAGAGTGAGTTCACTAGTTCCTCCGGCCTGCCCTCTCTCTCCTTCTGTTCTCTCCATAGACTTACATGGAAAAAACAGAAACAATGTCCTCGCTGCCTTGAACTCACTGCTACGCTTTTCTTTCCCAAGATGGAGAAACCCGATAAGGAGAATCTGAAGTTGTTTGTTTGTTTAAAAAGGGAACAAGTCTTATATCACACCACCCAGTTCAACAACACTGGGATATGACTGCACCACCCAGTTCAACAACACTGGGATATGACTGCACCACTCAGTTCAACAACACTGGGATATGACTGCACCACCCAGTTCAACAACACTGGGATATGACTGCACCACTCAGTTCAACAACACTGGGATATGACCGCACCACTCAGTTCAACAACACTGGGATATGACTGCACCACTCAGTTCAACAACACTGGGATATGACTGCACTACTCAGTTCAACAACACTGGGATATGACTGCACCACTCAGTTCAACAACACTGGGATATGACTGCACCACTCAGTTCAACAACACCGGGATATGACTGCACCACTCAGTTCAACAACACTGGGATATGACTGCACCACTCAGTTCAACAACACTGGGATATGACTGCACCACTCAGTTCAACAACACTGGGATATGACCGCACCACTCAGTTCAACAACACTGGGATATGACTGCACCACTCAGTTCAAAAACACTGGGATATGACTGCACTACTCAGTTCAACAACACTGGGATATGACTGCACCACTCAGTTCAACAACACTGGGATATGACCGCACCACTCAGTTCAACAACACTGGGATATGACCGCACCACTCAGTTCAACAACACTGGGATATGACCGCACCACTCAGTTCAACAACACTGGGATATGACCGCACCACTCAGTTCAACAACACTGGGATATGACCGCACCACTCAGTTCAACAACACTGGGATATGACTGCACCACTGTGTGTGTGTGTGTGTGTGTGTGTGTGTGTGTGTGTGTGTGTGTGTGTGTGTGTGTGTGTGTGTGTGTGTGTGTGTGTGTGTGTGTGTGTGTGTGAGAGAGAGTGTGTGCATCTGTGTGTGTGTGTGTGTGTGTGTGTGTGTGTGTGTGTGTGTGTGTGTGTGTGTGTGTGTGTGTGTGTGTGTGTGTGTGTGTGTGTGTGTGTGTGTGTGTGTGTGTGTGTGTGTGTGTGTGTGTGTGTGTGTGTGTGTGTGTGTGTGTGTGTGTGTGTGTGTGTGTGAGTGTGTGCATCTGTGTGTGTGTGCATCTATGTATGTGTGTGTGTGTGTGTGTGTGTGTGTGTGTGTGTGTGTGTGTGTGTGTGTGTGTGTGTGTGTGTGTGTGTGTGTGTGTGTGTGTGTGTGTGTGTGTGTGTGTGTGTGTGTGTGTGTGTGTGTGTGTGTGTGTGTGTGTGTGTGTGTGTGCGTGTGTGTGTGTGTGCGTGAGCAAAACTTACCCTAATGTAGTTTGCGTTGATGTAGCTGCTGAGAGGGTCGAAGGAGCTCTTGGTCCTCAGGATCACTCTGGAATGTGGATCTGCAGGTGACAATAGATATGTTACCAGCTATTTTAATCAGATAGATATGTTAGTGACTAAAGGGTTCCAGCTATTAGAATCAGATAGATATGTTAGTGACTGGAGGTTCCAGCTATTAGAATCAGATAGATATGTTAGTGACTGGAGGTTCCAGCTATTATAATCAGATAGATATGTTAGTGACTAAAGGGTTCCAGCTATTAGAATCAGATAGATATGTTAGTGACTAAAGGGTTCCAGCTATTAGAATCAGATAGATATGTTAGTGACTGGAGGTTCCAGCTATTAGAATCAGATATATATGTTAGAGACTAAAGGGTTCCAGCTATTAGAATCAGATAGATATGTTAGTGACTAAAGGGTTCCAGCTATTAGAATCAGATAGATATGTTAGTGACTGGAGGTTCCAGCTATTAGAATCAGATAGATATGTTAGTGACTGGAGGTTCCAGCTATTAGAATCAGATAGATATGTTAGAGACTAAAGGGTTCCAGCTATTAGAATCAGATAGATATGTTAGTGACTAAAGGGTTCCAGCTATTAGAATCAGATAGATATGTTAGTGACGGGAGGTTCCAGCTATTAGAATCAGATAGATATGTTAGTGACTGGAGGTTCCAGCTATTAGAATCAGATAGATATGTTAGTGACTGGAGGTTCCAGCTATTAGAATCAGATAGATATGTTAGTGACTGGAGGTTCCAGCTATTAGAATCAGATAGATATGTTAGTGACTAAAGGGTTCCAGCTATTAGAATCAGATAGATATGTTAGTGACTGGAGGTTCCAGCTATTAGAATCAGATAGATATGTTAGTGACTGGAGGTTTCCAGCTACTAGAATCAGATAGCTATGTTAGAGACTAAAGGGTTCCAGCTATTAGAATCAGATAGATATGTTAGTGACTAAAGGGTTCCAGCTATTAGAATCAGATAGATATGTTAGTGACTAAAGGGTTCCAGCTATTAGAATCAGATAGATATGTTAGTGACTAAAGGGTTCCAGCTATTAGAATCAGATAGCTATGTTAGAGACTAAAGGGTTCCAGCTATTAGAATCAGATAGATATGTTAGTGACTAAAGGGTTCCAGCTATTAGAATCAGATAGATATGTTAGTGACTAAAGGGTTCCAGCTATTAGAATCAGATAGATATGTTAGTGACTTCTCTGTCTGGAGTGTTCTGTCTGGAGTGTTCTGTCTGATGTGTTCTGTCTGGAGTGTTCTGTCTGGAATGTTCTGTCTGGAGTGTTCTGTCTGGAGTGTTCTGTCTGGACTTCTCTGTCTGATGTGTTCTGTCTGGAGTGTTCTGTCTGGAGTGTTCTGTCTGGAGTGTTCTGTCTGGAGTGTTCTGTCTGGAGTGTTCTGTCTGGAGTGTTCTGTCTGGACTTCTCTGTCTGATGTGTTCTGTCTGGAGTGTTCTGTCTGGACTTCTCTGTCTGAAGTGTTCTGTCCGATGTGTTCTGTCTGGAGTGTTCTGTCTGGACTTCTCTGTCTGATGTGTTCTGTCTAGACCCCAACCCCAACCTCAACCCCAGAACCCAACCTCAACTCCAGACCCCAACCTCAACTCCAGACCCCAACCTCAACCCCAAACCCCAACCCCAGACCCCAACATCAACCCCAGACCCCAGACCTCAACCTCAACCCCAGACCTCGACCCCAGACCCCAACCTTAATCCCAGACCTCAACCCCAGACCCCAACCCCAAACCCCAGACCCCAACCTCAACCCCAGACCTCAACCCCAGACCCCAGACCTCAACCTCAACCCCAGACCTCGACCCCAGACCCCAGACCTTAATCCCAGACCTCAACCCCAGACCCCAACCCCAAACCCCAGACCCCAACCTCAACCCCAGACCCCAACCCCAGACCCCAACCTCAACCTCAACCCCAGACCTCGACCCCAGACCCCAACCTTAATCCCAGACCTCAACCCCAGACCCCAACCCCAAACCCCAGACCCCAACCTCAACCCCAGACCTCAACCCCAGACCCCAGACCCCAGACCTCAACCCCAGACCCCAGACCGCAACCCCAGACCCCAGACCCCAGACCCCAACCTCAACCCCAGACACCAACCTCAACCCCAGACCTCAACCCCAGATCCCAGACCCCAGACCTCAACCCCAGACCCCAGACCTCAACCCCAGACCCCAACCTCAACCCCAGACCTCAACCCCAGACCCCAACCTCGACCCCAGACCCCAACCTCAACCCCAGACCCCAACCTCAACCCCAGACCTCAACCCCAGACCCCAACCTCAACCGCAGACCCCAACCTCAACCCTAGACCCAGACCTCAACCTCAACCCCAGACCTCAACCCCAGACCCCAGACCTCAACCCCAGACCCCAACCTCAACCCCGGACCTCAACCCCAGACCCCAACCTCAACCCCAGACCCCAGACCTCAACCCCAGACCCCAGACCTCAACCCCAGACCCCAGCCCGCAACCTCAACCCATGACCTCAACCCCTGACCTCAACCCCAGACTACAACCCTAGACCCCAACCTCAATCCCAGACCTCAACCACAGACCCCAACCTCAACCCCTGACCCCAACCTCAACCTCAACCCCAGACCCCAGACCTCAACCCCAGACCCCCCCAACCTCAACCCCTGACCCCAACCTCAACCCCAGACCCCAACCTCAACCCCAGACCCCAACCTCAACCCCTGACCCCAACCTCAACCCCAGACACCAGACTACAACCCCAGACCTCAACCCCAAACTACAACCCCAGACCCCAGACCTCAAACCCAGACCTCAACCCCAGACCTCAAACCCAGACCTCAACCCCAGACCCCAGACCTCAAACCCAGACCTCAAACCCAGACCTCAACCTCAACCCCAGACCTCAACCCCAACCCCAGTCCTCAACCCCAGACCTCAACCCCAGACCCCTCTGTGCTCTGCGTGTTGAAGGAAGACTGCTGGTTTAGACAGGAAGCCTGATAACGTTCCAAGGTGTGAACGGGAAGACAGTAACATTCCAACCCAACTGTATTTTTATTACAGAATGATGTCATTCACACACACACACACACACACACACACACACACACACACACACACACACACACACACACACACACACACACACACACACACACACACACACACACACACACACACACACACACACACACACACACTACTATAACACCCTATTCCCTAGTTAGTGCACTACTATAACATCCTATTTCTTAGTTAGTGCACTACTATAGCACCCTATTCCCTAGTTATTGCGCTACTATAGCGCCCTATTCCCTAGTTAGTGCAGTACTATAGCACCCTATTCCCTACTTAGTCGCTACTATAGCACCCTATTCCTTAGTTAGTGCACTACTATGCACCTATTCCCTAGTTAGTGCTACTACAGTGCCCTATTCCCCTAGTTAGTGCACTACTATAGCTACTACAGCGCCTAGTTAGTGCACTAGTATAGCACCCTATTCCCTAGTTAGTGCACTACTATAGCACCTATTCCTAGTTAGTGCACTACACCCTATTCCCTAGCACCTATTCACCCTATTCCCTAGTTAGTGTGCTACTACAGCGCCTATTCCCTAGTTAGTGCACTACTATAGTATTAGTGCACCCTATAGCACCCTATTTAGTTAGTGCTACTACAGCGCCCTATTCCCTAGTTAGTGCACTACTATAGCACCTTATTCCCTAGTTAGTGCACTACTATAGCGCCCTATTCCCTAGTTAGTGCACTACTATAGCACCCTATTCCTTAGTTAGTGCACTACTATAGCACCCTATCTCCTAGTTAGTGCACTACTACAGTTAGCCTATTCCCTAGTTAGTGCACTACTATAGCACCCTATTCCTTAGTTAGTGCACTACTATAGCACCCTATTCCCTAGTTAGTGCAGACTACAGCGCCCTATTCCCTAGTTAGTGCACTAGTATAGCACCCTATTCCCTAGTTAGTGTGCTACTACAGTATCCTATTCCCTAGTTAGTGCACTAATATAGCACCCTATACCCTAGTTAGTGCGCTACTATAGCACCCTATTCCCTAGTTAGTGCAGTACTTTTGATCAGGACCCACAGGGTTAAAGGCAGAAAACTAGGGAATAGGACACCATTTGGGACACACATAGAGGCTGTTTAAAGAATCAGGAAGGAACAGCTCATCTCAGACATTTGGTTTATATTTGCCCACTTCCGTCCACCAGGCTAACCAACCAGACAGGGCAGTACTAAAACACTTCCTGTATGACCAGGAGAGGCTGTGGCAGTTGGCTATGTTTGGTTGTATTCAGTGTTGCTTACATAGAGGTCGACCAGCCAAACACATGCTGTAAACAACAATATATCATGCGCTGCAGAGAATGTTTGTGTGTGTGTGTGTGTGTGTGTGTGTGTTTGTGTTTGTGTTTGTGTGTGTGTGTGTGTGTGTGTGTGTGTGTGTGTGTGTGTGTGTGTGTGTGTGTGTGTGTGTGTGTGTGTGTGTGTGTGTGTGTGTGTGTGTGTGTGTGTGTGAGCCCAAATGTTGACAATAACAGACAGTGACAGGTTGACAGAACTACTGCTGTGTGAGATAGACAAGCCTAATCTACCGCGACACGACACTGACCCTCACATTAACACCATAGCCTTAGTCTGTGGACCACACAACAGGTTGTGGCTCTGTGGGTGGTCAATTAGTCCTTATAAACTGGGTGGTTCCAGCCCTGAATGCTGATTGGCTGAAAGCCATTGTATATCAGAACGTATACCACGGGTATGACAAAACTTGTATTTTTACTGCTCTAATTACATTGGTAACCAGTTTATAATAGCAATAAGGCACCTCGGGGGTTTGGTTTATGGCTAATATACCACGGCTAAGGGCTGTATCCAGGCACTCCGCGTTGTGTCGTGCTTAAAGAACAACCCTTAGCCGTGTTATATTGGTCATATACCACACCCCCTCGAGTCTTATTGCTTAATGAACTAATACATATTAAAAAGCTAATATACTTACTTGGCAGTATTGTCTTGTATCTGTTTTTGGTTCCATGACTGGAAATGTCCATTACCTTTGGATCCACAAAGTTCATTGGGATTTCCTGAACGGACAAACAAAACAGACAAACAAAACAGACAAATAAAACAGACAAAACAGACAAACAAAACAGACAAATAAAACAGACAAAACAAAACAGACAAACAAAACAGACAAACAAAACAGACAAACAAAACAGACAAACAAAACAGACAAAACAGACAAACAAAACAGACAAACAAAACAGACAAACAAAACAGACAAAACAGACAAAACAGACAAACAAAACGGACAAACAAAACGGACAAACAAAACAGACAAACAAAACGGACAAACAAAACAAAACAGACAAACAAAACAAACAAACAAAACAGACAACCAAAACAAACAAAACGGAAAAACAAAACAGACAAACAAAACAGACAAACAAAATGGACAAACAAAACAAACAAAACGGACAAACAAAACAAACAA
>NW_025746165.1:35000-47500 GCF_021184085.1 Oncorhynchus gorbuscha
GCTGACGGTCGTAGTATATCAGACCGTATACCACAGGTATGACAAAACATGTATTTTTACTGTTCTAATTATGTTGGTAACCAGTTTATAATAGCAATAAGGCACCTTGGGGGTTTGTGGTGTATGGCTAATATACCACAGCTAAGGGCTGTATCCAGAAACTCCTAGTAGCGTTGTGCTAAGAACAGCCCTTAGCCCTGGTATATTGGCCATATACCACACCTCCTCGGGCCTTACTGCTTAAAATATATAATGCTGACAGTGTTAATGATCTTCTTCCTGTCATATAACATATACATTCTAACCTACATTAAATAGAGGAAATACACATTACATTTCCAGACCTGAGCGATATCAGGCATCCTCAAACTGCACTCCAAAATGTTACAAAAGCACTTGACAATATCCCCCCCCAAAATCCTATGTAATCTATCACCATGAGACACCTGCCAGTGAAATGAACCCTCTCTCATTGTATTTTATCCTGGTTCATTGTTTTACATAAAGAACATTCCTGACAGAGGCCTGTTCCGGAACATTCTCTCACTTCCTTCTTATAAACATCAGGGTGACTTGTGACATAAGGGGGCCTCAATCTCAATTCATCTTTCCTCACCTCCTTCTCAACTGTATAAGAGTAGAAGGTCAGAGGGGGAGGGGCTATGTACCTTCTCCTTCAATGGGTTTTGAGAAGGAGGTGAGGAATCAAGGTAAGATTATTTGAGAAAGAACCAAGACGTCCTCTTCCCTCCTATTCTACCTCCTCCTCTATGTCCTCCATCTCATCCTCCACCTTTTCCATCCTTCTCATCCTCCTCCTCATTCCCTCCTCCTCCTCCTCTACATCCTCCATCTCCTCCTACTGCCCCTCTTCCCTCCTTCTCCCCCCTTCCTTCCTCCTCCTCATTCCCTCCTCCTCCCTCCTCCTCTACATCCTCCATCTCCTCCTTCTCCCCCTCTTCCTTCCTCCTCCTCCCCCTCTTCCGTCCTTCTCCTCCTCCTCCTCTACATCCTCCATCTCCTCCTTCTGCCCCTCTTCCCTCCTTCTCCCCCTTCCTTCCTCCTCCTCCCCCTCTTCCTTCCTCCTCCTCCCCCTCTTCCGTCCTTCTCCTCCTCCTCCTCTACATCCTCCATCTCCTCCTTCTCCCTCTCTTCCTTCCTTCTCCTCCTCCTCCTCTACATCCTCCATCTCCTCCCCTCTTCCTTCCTTCTCCTCCTCCTCCTCTACATCCTCCATCTCCTCCTTCTCCCTCTCTTCCTTCCTCCTCCTCCCCCTCTTCCTTCCTCCTCCTCCCCTCTTCCTTCCTCCTCCTCCCCCTCTTCCTTCCTCCTCCCCCCCTCCTTCCTCCTCCTCCCCCTCTTCCTTCCTCCTCCTCCCCCTCTTCCGTCCTTCTCCTCCTCCTCCTCTACATCCTCCATCTCCTCCTTCTCCCCCTTCCTTCCTCCTCCTCCCCCTCTTCCTTCCTCCTCCTCCCCCCCTCTTCCTTCCGCCTCCTCCCCCTCTTCCTTCCGCCTCCTCCCCCTCTTCCGTCCTTCTTCTCCTCCTCCTCTACATCCTCCATCTCCTCCTTCTCCCCCTTCCTTCCTCCTCCTCCGCCTCTTCCTTCCTCCTCCTCCCCCTCTTCCGTCCTTCTCCTCCTCCTCCTCTACATCCTCCATCTCCTCCTTCTCCCTCTCTTCCTTCCTCTTCCTCCTCCCCTCTCTTCCTTCCTCCTCCTCCCCCTCTTCCTTCCTCCCAGAGAGGAAGAGCCTCCCCCTCTTCCGTCCTTCTCCTCCTCCTCCTCTACATCCTCCATCTCCTCATTCTCCCTCTCTTCCCTCCTTCTCCCCCTTCCTTCCTCCTCCTCCCCCTCCCCCTCCTCCTCCTCCTCCCTGTTCCCACCTTCCTCAGACTAAGGCAGAGGAGGTGTTCTACCCCTCGTTCTACACGTACTCTACGGAGAACACCTGCCACCAAACACAATCAGATGTTAGAGGTCTGGGGAAAATACCACGGCTCAATGCCTCTGGACTCTGGCCAGCATGTAACAGTTCACCTGAGTGCAGTGGGATGTGATAACATAACCCACAACTTACTGCTGGGAGATGATACAATCTGCTGGTATCAGACATTCATTTGGGCATTGTGTGTAGCTACAACATCTAATCTGCTTGGTGTAAACGCAGCGATGAAAACCTTCAAATGTCTTCAAACCAGTTTCTCTCTGTGTCTCACTCTGTGTCTCACTCTGTGGTCTGTCTCTGTGTTCTGTCTCTGTGTCTCTCTCTGTGTCTCTCTCTGTGTCTCTCTCTGTGTCTCTCTATGTGTTCTCTTTCTGTGTCTTTCTCTGTGTTCTCTCTCTGTGTCTATCTCTGTGTAGTTAAAAGCAGCAGTGGAAAGTTTCCCAGACATCACTTACAGTGTTCTTCTAAAGTCAAGCCAGAGAGGAAGAGCAACATTAAAGACTTTAGACATCACCCCTTCCGCTCCCCTCCTTCCCCCACCTCTCCTCTCCTTCCCCCTCTCCCCTCCTTCCCTCCCTCCTCTCCCCTCCTTCCCTCCCCCTCTCCTCTCCCCTTCCTCCGCCTCCTCCCCCTCCTCTCCCCCTCCCAAGCTCCCACTCATCCTTGTCCTCTCCCCATCCGTCCGTTCTTTGTGTCACTAGGACAGTTCTTGATTGGCCGCCAACATCCAACCAAATCCTGCCCTGACCTCACATACACTACAGCCCAGCTATGGAGAGAGACCCTCCAGCTCTGGGACAATCAGGCTATAGACTACAGCCCAGCGATGGAGAGAGACCACCAGCTCTGGGACAATCAGGCTATAGACTACAGCCCAGCTATTGAGAGAGACACTCCAGCTCTGGGACAATCAGGCTATAGACTACAGCCCAGCTATGGAGAGAGACCTCCAGCTCTGGGACAATCAGGCTATAGACTACAGCCCAGCTATTGAGAGAGACCCTCCAGCTCTGGGACAATCAGGCTATAGACTACAGCCCAGCTATGGAGAGAGACCTCCAGCTCTGGGACAATCAGACTATAGACTACAGCCCAGCTATGGAGAGAGACCCTTCAGCTCTGGGACAATCAGACTATAGACTACAGCCCAGCTATTGAGAGAGACCCTCCAGCTCTGGGACAATCAGACTATAGACTACAGCCCAGCTATGGAGAGAGACCTCCAGCTCTGGGACAATCAGACTATAGACTACAGCCCAGCTATGGAGAGAGACCCTTCAGCTCTGGGACAATCAGACTATAGACTACAGCCCAGCTATTGAGAGAGACCCTCCAGCTCTGGGACAATCAGACTATAGACTACAGCCCAGCTATTGAGAGAGACCCTCCAGCTCTGGGACAATCAGACTATAGACTACAGCCCAGCTATGGAGAGAGACCCTTCAGCTCTGGGACAATCAGACTATAGACTACAGACCAGCTATGGAGAGAGACCCTTCAGCTCTGGGACAATCAGACTATAGACTACAGCTCAGCTATTGAGAGAGACCCTCCAGCTCTGGGACAATCAGGCTATAGACTACAGCCCAGCTATGGAGAGAGACCACCAGCTCTGGGACAATCAGGCTATAGACTACAGCCCAGCTATTGAGAGAGACCCTCCAGCTCTGGGACAATCAGGCCATAACCTACTTCAAAACGGTTACCATTTAGTGGACAACTGAACCCACACTGCTCATGCTTCTCTTTATGAGGAGACGAGAACCAGTATTGTCCTTGTCCTTTTATACAGAACGCTCATCGGTTTGGTCCAACACAGATGAACATTGAGTGTCCATATTTAATATCACAACCAGTATTCACCCACCTCTCCTGGAGACACGCGGCAGGCTTCATCCTGAAGGGAGAGGGGCTGGCTGACAGGCAAGGCTTTTGGTGGGTAGGGGGGAGCTGCGGAGGACCACAGCTGGAGCTGGAGACAGGGATGGGGACAGGGGTGGTGGGTGGAGGACGGCAGGCTCTGGGTGGAGGTATGGAAGTGGGTGTAGAAGGCGGTGCTGGCTCTGCTTGGACCATGCTGCTAGAGAAGGGGACCTGGGGGTTAATGACAAGATGGGACAGCATTAGTTTAGCTTCAGACAAGTCTTTACTAAAGATAAAACCAGGACCTGGGGAATAATGACAAGATGGGACAGCATTAGTTTAGCTTCAGACACACCTTTACTAAAGATAAAACCAAGACCTGGGGATTAATGACAAGATGGGACAGCATTAGTTTAGCTTCAGACACACCTTTACTAAAGATAAAACCAGGACCTGGGGATTAATGACAAGATGGGACAGCATTAGTTTAGCTTCAGGCACACCTTTACTAAAGATAAAACCAAGACCTGGGGATTAATGACAAGATGGGACAGCATTAGTTTAGCTTCAGACACACCTTTACTAAAGATACAACCAAGACCTGGGGATTAATGACAAGATGGGACAGCATTAGTTTAGCTTCAGACACACCTTTACTAAAGATAAAACCAAGACCTGGGGATTAATGACAAGATGGGACAGCATTAGTTTAGCTTCAGACACACCTTTACTAAAGATAAAACCAAGACCTGGGGATTAATGACAAGATGGGACAGCATTAGTTTAGCTTCAGGCACACCTTTACTAAAGATAAAACCAGGACCTGGGGATTAATGACAAGATGGGACAGCATTAGTTTAGCTTCAGGCACACCTTTACTAAAGATAAAACCAAGACCTGGGGAATAATGACAAGATGGGACAGCATTAGTTTAGCTTCAGGCACACCTTTACTAAAGATAAAACCAAGACCTGGGGAATAATGACAAGATGGGACAGCATTAGTTTAGCTTCAGGCACACCTTTACTAAAGATAAAACCAAGACCTGGGGAATAATGACAAGATGGGACAGCATTAGTTTAGCTTCAGACACACCTTTACTAAAGATAAAACCAGGACCTGTATTCACAAAGCATCTCACAGTAGAAAGACATATGTTTTATTGTCACATACATTGGGTAGGGACAGTGAAATGTGTTGTTTTACAGGCTCAGTGCCGCCCTCCTGAAGTGCGTTGCTCAATGGCACATCAGCAGATTGTTCATCTTGTCAGTTCGGGAATTCTAACCAGCGACCTTTTGGTTACTGGTCCACTGCTCTAACTGCTAGACTACCTGCTGCCCTGTAAGAGAGCTGATCTTGGATCAGTTTGGTCTTTTAGATCAGATTGAATAGGTTGATATGGTCAGGCAGGACCTGATCCTAGATCAGCACTCATACTCTGAGATACTTTATGAATACAGGTGTATTACACATAACATTATGGTACTGTAGTACATCACGCTACAACTTGGGGCTTCAAATATGTGTTGCATTATGGGAATTGTAGTTAATCACGCTCCAACCTACCTGGGGCTGGGTCTGGGCTCCGACTGGGTGCAGCGGGACCGGGGTGGGACAGTGACAGGGGTCAGGTGAAGGTCGCGGCTGGGGAACACGGACTGCTCTTTGGTCTGCCTGTCAGAATATTCAACCTTCTCCTTTCGACGGTAGAGGACCTGAGAGAAGGGAGAGGAGAGGAGAGGAGGAGGAGAGAGAGGAGGGAGGGAGAGGAGAGGAGGAGGAGAGGAGAGGAGAGGAGAGGAGAGGAGGAGAGGGAGAGGAGAGGAGAGGAGAGGAGAGGAGAGGAGAGGAAAGCTTTGTTTGCTATTGGAATGAAAGAGCAGTTCACAGCAAACCCTATGGACATCACAACACTTCCTCATTCCTTCTTTCTGTTGCCAGTCACCTCAGGTGTCCTGCCTGCTTACAATGAGTCCCCACTGGTCTCAATTCCAGGTGATTAGCCTTACGGCAGAGCTAATTCTGGAGTTCTAATGTCACTGTCTGCAGGCCCTGAGGTGGCATGACCTCAGAGGACCCGCCAGCCACAGAGAGAGAGAGAGCAGTGAGACCTGGGTTCAATCTTGGATTCACACTAGATCATTATATATATTGTGATATTGAGATATTGAGATATTGTGACATTGTAAGATTGAGATATTGTGATATTGTGATATGCATGCCCTCTTGTGGATGTGAAACATAGTTATGTTGGAGATGGCTGAGTGATATAGTCTACAACATGTACAATAACATGGGAGATGGCTGAGTGATATAGTCTACAACATGTACAATAACATGGGAGATGGCTGAGTGATATAGTCTACAACATGTACAATAACATGGGAGATGGCTGAGTGATATAGTCTACAACATGGGAGATGGCTGAGTGATATAGTCTACAACATGGGAGATGGCTGAGTGATATAGTCTACATCATGTACACTAACATGGGAGATGGCTGAGTGATATAGTCTACAACATGTACAATAACATGGGAGATGGCTGAGTGATATAGTCTACAACATGTACAATAACATGGGAGATGGCTGAGTGATATAGTCTACAACATGGGAGATGGCTGAGTGATATAGTCTACAACATGGGAGATGGCTGAGTGATATAGTCTACAACATGGGAGATGGCTGAGTGATATAGTCTACAACATGGGAGATGGCTGAGTGATATAGTCTACAACATGTACACTAACATGGGAGATGGCTGAGTGATATAGTCTACAACATGTACAATAACATGGGAGATGGCTGAGTGATATAGTCTACAACATGTACAATAACATGGGAGATGGCTGAGTGATATAGTCTACAACATGGGAGATGGCTGAGTGATATAGTCTACAACATGGGAGATGGCTGAGTGATATAGTCTACAACATGGGAGATGGCTGAGTGATATAGTCTACAACATGGACAACAACATGGGAGATGGCTGAGTGATATAGTCTACAACATGGGAGATGGCTGAGTGATATAGTCTACAACATGTACAATAACATGGGAGATGGCTGAGTGATATAGTCTACAACATGGGAGATGGCTGAGTGATATAGTCTACAACATGGGAGATGGCTGAGTGATATAGTCTACAACATGGACAATAACATGGGAGATGGCTGAGTGATATAGTCTACAACATGGGAGATGGCTGAGTGATATAGTCTACAACATGGACAATAACATGGGAGATGGCTGAGTGATATAGTCTACAACATGGACAATAACATGGGAGATGGCTGAGTGATATTGTCTACAACATGGACAATAACATGGGAGATGGCTGAGTGATATTGTCTACAACATGGACAATAACATGGGAGATGGCTGAGTGATATAGTCTACAACATGTACAATAACATTGGAGATGGCTGAGTGATATAGTCTACAACATGGGAGATGGCTGAGTGATATAGTCTACAACATGTACAATAACATGGGAGATGGCTGAGTGATATAGTCTACAACATGGGAGATGGCTGAGTGATATAGTCTACAACATGGGAGATGGCTGAGTGATATAGTCTACAACATGGGAGATGGCTGAGTGATATAGTCTACAACATGGGAGATGGCTGAGTGATATAGTCTACAACATGGACAATAACATGGGAGATGGCTGAGTGATATAGTCTACAACATGTACAATAACATTGGAGATGGCTGAGTGATATAGTCTACAACATGGGAGATGGCTGAGTGATATAGTCTACAACATGTACAATAACATGGGAGATGGCTGAGTGATATAGTCTACAACATGGGAGATGGCTGATTGATATAGTCTACAACATGTACAATAACATGGGAGATGGCTGAGTGATATAGTCTACAACATGGACAATAACATGGGAGATGGCTGATTGATATAGTCTACAACATGTACAATAACATGGGAGATGGCTGAGTGATATAGTCTACAACATGTACAATAACATGGGAGATGGCTGAGTGATATAGTCTACAACATGGACAACAACATGGGAGATGGCTGAGTGATATAGTCTACAACATGGGAGATGGCTGAGTGATATAGTCTACAACATGTACAATAACATGGGAGATGGCTGAGTGATATAGTCTACAACATGGGAGATGGCTGAGTGATATAGTCTACAACATGGACAATAACATGGGAGATGGCTGAGTGATATAGTCTACAACATGGGAGATGGCTGAGTGATATAGTCTACAACATGGACAATAACATGGGAGATGGCGCCCTCCTGTGGAATCCAGTAATGTTGCACGTCCTCTTTGAGCTCATAACAGTTTAGTAACAATAGCTAATGCATGGATTGAATTGTATGCACACCAAGCAGAATGTAAACACAGCACAGCATCACTTCCTGCTAAATAAAGGTTACAGATATACACAGAAATACCCCTGTAAGACATTCAAAGCCCACTTCCTGCTAAATAAAGGTTACAGAAATACACAGAAATACCCCTGTAAGACATTCAAAAGCCCACTTCCTGCTAAATAAAGGTTACAGAAATACACAGAAATACCCCTGTAAGACATTCAAAAGCCCACTTCCTGCTAAATAAAGGTTACAGAAATACCCCTGTAAGACATTCAAAAGCCCACTTCCTGCTAAATAAAGGTTACAGTAATACCCCTGTAAGACATTCAAAAGCCCACTTCCTGCTAAATAAAGGTTACAGTAATACCCTGTAAGACATTCAAAAGCCCACTTCCTGCTAAATAAAGGTTACAGTAATACCCCTGTAAGACATTCAAAAGCCCACTTCCTGCTAAATAAAGGTTACAGTAATACCCCTGTAAGACATTCAAAAGCCCACTTCCTGCTAAATAAAGGTTACAGTAATACCCCTGTAAGACATTCAAAAGCCCACTTCCTGCTAAATAAAGGTTACAGTAATACCCCTGTAAGACATTCAAAAGCCCACTTCCTGCTAAATAAAGGTTACAGTAATACCCCTGTAAGACATTCAAAAGCCCACTTCCTGCTAAATAAAGGTTACAGAAATACCCCTGTAAGACATTCAAAAGCCCACTTCCTGCTAAATAAAGGTTACAGTAATACCCCTGTAAGACATTCAAAAGCCCACTTCCTGTGCATTAGCATGTTGTTCCTGTTAGGAAGAAGAGTTAACAACCTGAACTCGGAACTAGGGGTCATATCTTGTCTGTGTCCTAAGGGCCCTGGTCTAAAGTAGTGCACTATATAAGGAGTAGGGCCCTGGTCTAAAGTAGTACACTATATAGGGAATAGGGCTCGGTCTAAAGTAGTGCACTATATAGGGAATAATGTGCTATTTGGGATTCACACAGGATGTTACCACTGGTTACTGGATGTGACCCCTGGTAACAGGATGTGACCCCTGGTTACAGGATGTGACCCCTGGTTACTGGATGTGACTATTGGTAACAGGATGTGACCCCTGGTTACTGGATGTGATCCCTGGTAACAGGATGTGACCCCTGGTTACTGGATGTGACCCCTGGTAACAGGATGTGACCCCTGGTTACTGGATGTGACCCCTGGTTACTGGATGTGACACCTGGTTACTGGATGTGACACCTGGTTACAGGATGTGACCCCTGGTTACTGGATGTGACTATTGGTAACAGGATGTGACCCCTGGTTACTGGATGTGACCCCTGGTTACTGGATGTGACCCCTGGTTACTGGATGTGACCCCTGGTTCCTGGATGTGACCCTTGGTTACTGGATGTGACCCCTGGTAACAGGATGTGACCCCTGGTTCCTGGATGTGACCCCTGGTTACTGGATGTGACCCCTGGTAACAGGATGTGACCCCTGGTTCCTGGATGTGACCCCTGGTTACTGGATGTGACCCCTGGTAACAGGATGTGACCCCTGGTTACTGGATGTGACCCCTGGTAACAGGATGTGACTATTGGTAACAGGATGTGACCCCTGGTTACTGGATGTGATCCCTGGTAACAGGATGTGACCCCTGGTTACTGGATGTGACCCCTGGTAACAGGATGTGACCCCTGGTTACTGGATGTGACCCCTGGTTACTGGATGTGACACCTGGTTACTGGATGTGACACCTGGTTACAGGATGTGACCCCTGGTTACTGGATGTGACTATTGGTAACAGGATGTGACCCCTGGTTACTGGATGTGACCCCTGGTTACTGGATGTGACCCCTGGTTACTGGATGTGACCCCTGGTTCCTGGATGTGACCCTTGGTTACTGGATGTGACCCCTGGTAACAGGATGTGACCCCTGGTTCCTGGATGTGACCCCTGGTTACTGGATGTGACCCCTGGTAACAGGATGTGACCCCTGGTTCCTGGATGTGACCCCTGGTTACTGGATGTGACCCCTGGTAACAGGATGTGACCCCTGGTTACTGGATGTGACCCCTGGTAACAGGATGTGACCCCTGGTTACTGGATGTGACCCCTGGTTCCTGGATGTGACCCCTGGTTACTGGATGTGACCCCTGGTTCCTGGATGTGACCCCTGGTTACTGGATGTGACCCCTGGTTACTGGATGTGACCCCTGGTTACTGGATGTGACCCCTGGTTACTGGTTCAGGTTTTTTTGACACGATGGACCCACTAACTGACCACATTGCTATTTGGGACACAGCCTTTGTGACCTCTGACCTCTATTAAGTGACACAGCTTTAGGGTTTTAACTGGCTAATCATCCTCAGGCTAGCAACCAACCACAGCATCTGTCCCAGGGGCTCTCAGAGGTCTGATGATGTCATGAGCTTACGAACTGATGACCTCATGTCCCGCCCACTTCGCCCTTCAGCCAATCGGAGTGCTCGCTGATCACGTGTGAGCCAATTAGAGCGCTCTGGGATCATGTGTCAGAGTGGGAGAAAGCCTTCACATCCTTGACCACAGGCGGTCATAGCTGATCTCTTCAAATCTCCTACAGATCCTCTCTGAGACACACACACACACACACACACACACACACACACACACACACACACACACACACACACACACACACACACACACACACACACACACACACACACACACACACACACACACACACACACACACACACACACACACACACACACACACACACACACACACACGCAGGCACACGCAGCCACACACAGATCCCATTCACAAAGACACCACCTTTCACAAACAACCTACTGTATCTTCACAGAGGATGTTGTCTGACTGTTGCTATGTGTTGATAGGAGAGGATGCTGACTGACTGTTGCTATGTGTTGATAGGAGAGGATGTTGACTGACTGTTGCTATGTGTTGACAGGAGAGGATGTTGACTGACTGTTGCTATGTGTTGACAGGAGAGGATGTTGACTGACTGTTGCTATGTGTTGACAGGAGAGGATGTTGACTGACTGTTGCTATGTGTTGACAGGAGAGGATGTTGACTGACTGTTGCTATGTGTTGACAGGAGAGGATGTTGACTGACTGTTGCTATGTGTTGACAGGAGAGGATGTTGACTGCCTGTTGCTATGTGTTGACAGGAGAGGATGTTGACTGACTGTTGCTATGTGTTGACAGGAGAGGATGCTAACTGACTGTTGCTACGTGTTGACAGGGAGGATGTTGACTGACTGTTGCTATGTGTTGACAGGAGAGGATGTTGACTGACTGTTGCTATGTGTTGACAGGAGAGGATGCTGACTGACTGTTGCTATGTGTTGACAGGAGAGGATGCTGACTGACTGTTACTATGTGTTGACAGGAGAGGATGCTGACTGACTGTTGCTATGTGTTGACAGGAGAGGATGCTAAATGACTGTTGCTATGTGTTGACAGGAGAGGATGTTGACTGACTGTTGCTATGTGTTGACAGGAGAGGATGCTGACTGACTGTTGCTATGTGTTGACAGGAGAGGATGCTTACTGACTGTTGCTATGTGTTGACAGGAGAGGATGTTATCTTTAGTTCTGTACTAGCGATAGAGGTTATTGACACAGAGTCACATGGAGTCAGTCACCCTGTAATAAAGTACCTCAGATATCCTGGGATCTCCGCCTCTTTGGCTGAGTGGAAATAATTCATCAATCATGTCAAACAGCATGAGCAGCAGTGTGTGTGTGTGTGTGTGTGTGTGTGTGTGTGTGTGTGTGTGTGTGTGTGTGTGTGTGTGTGTGTGTGTGTGTGTGTGTGGGCGGGTGTGTGTGTGTGTGTGTGTGTGTGGGTGTGCGGGTATGTGTGTGTGTGTGTGTGTGGGTGTGCGGGTATGTGTGTGTGTGTGTGTGTGGGTGTGCGGGTGTGTGTGTGTGTGTGCGGGTGTGCGTGCGTGCGTGCGTGTGCGGGTGTGCGTGCGTGCGTGTGCGGTTGTGCGTGCGTGCGTGCGTGTGCGTGCGTGCGTGCGCGTGTGTGTGTGTGTGTGTGTGTGTGTGTGGGTGTGACCCACATTTCTGGTCAGATCTGGAGGTGTGGTGGACTACCTGGGTTACTCCACTACTGGAGGTGTGGTGGACTACCTGGGTTACTCCACTACTGGAGGTGTGGTGGACTACCTGGGTTACTCCACTACTGGAGGTGTGGTGGACTACCTGGGTTACTCCACTACTGGAGGTGTGGTGGACTACCTGGGTTACTCCACTACTGGAGGTGTGGTGGACTACCTGGGTTACTTCACTGCTGGAGGTGTGGTGGACTACCTGGGTTAC